>NC_089315.1:14304489-14409489 GCF_036669915.1 Pocillopora verrucosa | reverse complement strand
GTTGTGTGGAGTCTTACTACTTCCCCGCGGTCATTGCGTCATGACCACGAGCCAGTTTTAATTGACCGACCAGGTGGTCTGATAGTAGGTCTTAAAATACTTCCTAACAGACCTCCTGGTCAGGCATAAGTAGTTACATCATTCGATATCATAAGTTAATCAGACTTATCAAATATAATTTACATGTAGAGTATTATTTATTATTTTGCCGTAGATATCTCGTGACTTTAACAATGTAACTTCAAGTACGTACTAATACTGACTAGGATTATCAGTCAATAGATAATTCGAGAAAATGTTTATATTAAGACTACGGAATTATTTCTTTGAGTTCCACCCGGAAATCGAAATACGATAAATACCTAATTCTTCATATATGTTTAAGATCTGTCTCATGAATAATTAGTGAACCTCACGCTATCATAAATAAATGTTTTCAAGTTTACCTCTTTATTTGCTTCCCAACGGTTAGAAACTGTGTATCCAGGTGAAGAAATTTTATCTTTTAAGGGGTGGGATGAAACTGTGAAGACATTTTGGAGAATTATTGTCGCTCGTACTTTACGACTTTGCTTTATACAACCAAAAGTCTTGTTTACCCATAAAGTTATTGTCGTCTTTTGATGCTCCTCTTATTTTTCAGGAGCAAAATGTCTTTTTCACAGAATAGTAAAGTTTCCACTGACTGCAAGCATCTTCCATCTGAATTTCAAAGTACAAAATCGAAAGAAAATCTCTATTTCAATGCTGCAGAGTTTACTTTCTTTTTCAGTTGCGTGGTTTGCTGATGTTCCATAGTTAGCCGGAGGCAAAGGATTTTTTTTTTTTTAATTTCTTTTTACTTAATTGACCTGTAATTTGCTTGTATTTGAGTGCTTCAAAGATCATGGGAAAACGAACTGCACGCAACATCAAGCAAATGTTCAAAAAAACAAAATAGCGCTATGTTAAGACAAACGTTATCTCTTGCATGTAAACACAAGACTAACTTTAGTAATTGTTATTTTTATTATGTTTTTGATACTTATGATTTACATGCAACTGACATGCAGTCACCTGAGTCAATATGTATGGACTTCAAGCCTCAATTCCACTTGAACCAGTTTAGACGTAGTAGTTCTAAAAAAAACTATACAATAAAAATGTCGAGATTTTAGTTGAAGATATGCGCAAGTTTGCAGTTTCGTTGGAGGCAGCCAGCATCGGTCTATTCATAGACAAGTTTTGGCTTTCTTCTTTGTCGTAATCTACGTAAATTTTTCGTAAATCAAAACAAGTGAGAGGAAGTTGGCACTTGAAGATCTTTGCGTGTGTGTCTGCATTCTGCCTGTGTTCGTCTCGTTGCACGAAACTCATTATGCATACGCCCACAGATCTTTCATGTCGCTGGCTCAGTAATCTTGTTCTAAATTAAATCTGAAGTCATCATCGATGAGTGAATATTGAAGTTTTCGGGTCTATTTGTTTAAAAATATGTCCAATAAAGGCCAAAGCTTTGTTGAGTCATGTCAAATATAAACTGCATGTTAACGTATTAGCTTTTAATTTAAAAGTCAGTTTTCTGTTAACGAGAATATATGTGCATTGGACCATCACGCGTAAGTCTTGGTCAGTACCGGCAAACGGCCCTATTTAATCTAAATTCATAGATAAAACATCAATTACTGAAACAAGAATCAATCCATCGAGGTGTGAAAAGATTGGGCCAAAAAGCGAAAATTTACCCCGCGAGTAAAGCACTATTTATTCATACATTCATTTTTTCCCGAAGCAAACTTTCGCTGTCACTTGCCTCATTTCCGCTCTTCGGTAAAACTTGCGTCACGATCCACATTAGCGCGCTTGGCATAAAACTAAAACAATTTTCATGTTGAATAAGTATGCAAATTTCACCTTTTTAATTATTTAATAGAGTAGTCGAGTGCTAGTAGTGTCGTTGACCACAATTTGACTGAGCTGGCGACTCACGACATTTACTTTTTCTTTTATGAACAACACCGTACAGATTTTTTCTTCTGCACATAAAACGACCTGAAAGTCGAAAAAAAAAAATGATCAAGGGAACATATATGGCGTTAAAAGTACGCCAACGACTTCCGAATTTTTTTGAAATTATTTCACAGTGACTAATTTGGAAAAAATTTGAAAACAAATGAAATTTCGACAGCGTTCAGTGCGCATTGGAACACTCTATTTGAACGCTTTCGCAGCGTGGAAATATTGTACTCTGACTTGATTTCGAGAAGTTAACTTGTAAACGGTATAAATATGATTTATTCATCATTGACAAAGATAAATGGCACACTACATGAGGACTAAAAAAAAAATACTACAACGAACACGAAATCTTGTTTACGATTTTCAAAGAGACTTCCTTCTTGGGCTGTTTCTGACGTTGTATGTGCAAATGTCAAACTCTTGGCTATTTTGAGGACTGAAAGTCTTCGAGGTTTTTTCTTCCTGTGAAAGGAATTTTAACCTGGGTTATAACTGCGGGTTCTTTATTTCGAGGTATCGGTGGTCTTCGGGAGGTTTTTCCCTAACAACGATCGCAATATTGAGAACCATTTATTGAGCTGGGTGATAATCGTTCACCAGATTTAAAAGCTGTTTTTGATGTTTTGAATAAACTCCGGCTTCTTTAAGTTCTTGTGCCGACGAAAAAGTTGGCGAGTTTCGAGGATTACGAAAATAATCAACGCCAGTTTTCACGAAGAGTTCCGCAGCTTTCGGTGAGAGAAAAACAAGCATGACAGCTCCTCGTCCTTTAGTAATGAATCCATCTCGTGCAATTTCAGTCAAATGATAAAGCAACTCACGGTTTTCGTTACTCATGTTTATTATCGACTTCATGTGACTATCGACTTGTCCGTAGTGACACACGACGCGATGTTCGCTCCAATGTGTCTTTCGACATTCCATGCAGCAATAGTGTGTGAAACATGATGGACAAGACTTAAAATCCAACGCGACGATTCCCAGCAGTTCCTCTGTTTTGGCACGACGGATTTTCGCAAGTAAAAATTTTTCTTTCCATCAAGCGAGGGGGCTTCGGTGGCAATCCCCGTGGAGTTTTTGTGGTGGTGTTTAGCATGACTCCTTCGAGGAAAAGTTGTAGCTTTTGTTGGAGACGGCAGCATTTGAGCTTTCTGATTATCGTTCACATCCAGCGAAAGTGCGCTCACATTTGGGGCGAAATCGTCTTGAAAATTGCAGTCTGTTCGCGAATAATCTGGCGGTTGATAGTTTCCGTTCATTGCATTGTAGATTTCTGTCTTTTTTTTCCTTTTTTCTGTTGATTTTAGATGGTGAGACAGGCACCATGTCTCCGTACTGGGGCGAGCGACGGCGGTTCGTTCGGCACCCGCCCTTCCCGATGCACACATACATCATTTGCGCGAGAGTAGGGAAAGAATTGAATTTTGTTTTCTCCACAGACGTTTGACCAACTGTGTCACTTTCGAGACTAAACATCACTGCTGAATATATTGGTCTTTGTGAAGCAGCTGTTGAGAACAATGCAATTCAGCCAACCATTGGCCGGATTAACAGCTTTGTGTATTTAACCAATCACAGATCGCGTCCACGAGCTTTGGCGCCACATCCCTTGTCAAAGATCAAAATAGGTACACAATGCCCTTATTAACCCATAGAGAGAACCATCCATCGATTACTAAGTACATCGCCGTCCTGTTATTCTTATTGACTTCAAATAATGGTTGTTGCAAGAAATCTTTTCCTTCTTGTTATTCCCTTTGTGATCTCCCACTGACATAAATGGACTTTTATTTGATTTGTGAAAACGAAGCTTAAACGGTCTCTAAATTCTCCTCGGACAAACAAATTCAAACTAAGCCTTGACGTTTAAATCAGTTTGTTTTTGGTCACGGCTTTAGAAAAAATAACATTTTTTGTACCTATGTTCTGCATCTTTGTCCATGACATCAGCAGTATTTTGGAGGCAATGTACTTTTCTTCTTTATCCGATACTTTTCAGTAAAGCATCATCCCTGACTAATCGTTGAACAAACTAGAACACCACTTCTGTCACGTCTCTGACATCAATTTATGATAATTTCACATAAGGCTGGATTAAGGTCTTTCATAAATTCCAGACTAGCCCGTTTAGAACTATTTTTGCAAACCTAATTAAAATGCCCATAGCCGGAGTATTAGAAAAGGTATGTAAATAACGTAAACACTTTTTGGGGTTATCTATTTACTCCTAATTGCCGTTCGTCAACGGGAGAAGATCACGAGACCTAAAAATTAAAACTTAAGCTTTAATTAATCGGCAAAACATGAAAATAAACAAATGACAAGAGCTAGACATAACTTTAACGAATGAGAGAACCGTTGGAGTTTCGCTGATTCCAATCAAGCTATCCGCGGCATTCCTTTGACGAAACAGAGAGACGGTTCTCGACGGTTTTTCTCTTGTATGAAAATTACCGACGCCCAATATCAGCCAATCAGTATATTAGAAGTGTTTTAAGAAACTTGAACTCTTAGTGTTTATAATGAGTTATACGTCAGGGATATCCCTGTTAATGTCGTGTGTACCTATGAGCCGTCGGGCGTCATAATATCGTACATTAATTGCGTACTTTGTGGAGCGTGTAAACATATATTCCGGCTTTCCATTCTATTCCGATGTCATTAGGTTCCACGGGTTATCTACCAAAGGTAACAGTAATCTTTAGGACTTATGTTAATGTAATTCTACTTGTGCATTAACTGACTTAAATTAACTCGCATTTTAGATTTAACGCATAGATAGCTTTCCTTCCCCCTTCCTATGCGTAATTTAGCCAAGTGCTCCATAAAATTACCATACATCTTCAACTGAATGATTTAAGAGTTTTGGAAAATTGATAGTCCAATTTTCAAGCTGTATATGCATTTTATGGTCTTGGAGCTTAGATAATCTTCACGGTCTTCGCCCACTGACAATTTTCTACCGATAAAGCCGGATTAGAATTTTTCCACTATCACCTCATTGCCCCCAGGTTACCGCCATGAAGTTACTTTTACATCCGTCGATGCCCGAATTCTGAAAAAAAATTAATTTTAAATTTTAATTTTCTTTAAAGAGAAAAATACTTATGATGACTAGCTTCCAGAAATCGATGAACAGGAACAACGTAAACTGAAACAGTTTTTCTTTTTTAAGGCGCTACCCATATGAGTAAAAAATTATCCTCTTATTTTGGCTAACCCACTCTTGCTTTTGAAAATTGCGAATTGTCATATTTTATACCCTTCCGCTTTCATAAGAAACCGAATCAAAACCGAAATAAAGCCGAACACCGAACCCGTACCGACCCAGTTTCCGTACTTTATCAGTGAAGATCAAATGGGAAGTTCTCATAATAAAACCACTGTACTCAATATCGCAGGCGTTTCGTTGCTAA
This sequence comes from Pocillopora verrucosa, assembly GCF_036669915.1. Taxonomy (NCBI): domain Eukaryota; kingdom Metazoa; phylum Cnidaria; class Anthozoa; order Scleractinia; family Pocilloporidae; genus Pocillopora; species Pocillopora verrucosa. The sequence continues at coordinate 14,404,075 of NC_089315.1, read as the reverse complement.
TCACCTCTGGCATCCTACCCGAGTAACCTATAAACATTGAAATTCATGCTGCGGAAAATTCTTTCTTCTCCAAGGCAACCTAGAGAAACCTTTCTCTAATTTAGCCCTAATGATGCTTTAGTGGAATCTCTTAACCTGCGAGGAAGTAAAAAATCATGCAGCACAAGTCCTAAGGATCAGCAAATTCCAAACATGATGTATCCAAGGATCAACGATTATAATTATTCTCCCTCGCTGTGCATGTCTCTTTGAAATGGGTTATAATTCCTTCATTAGCGCTGTGGTGATCGCAAGGATTTTCAATGCTATACTTCCAGCATATGCAAGTTTGAGTGAGTAAAAGTTTACAACTCAGATTTACGTTATGATAGTTTTAATGATTATTGCGATGAAGAAGTCAGTGATACTTGAGATTGTTTATGACTTGTTTCGTCATATATTCCGTTTTCGACCGTCGCATAGTTTAATGCCTTGATATCAAGGGAGATTATATGAGTTTCGCTTACTTCATATACATTTGAGGAAAAAAAAGGTTGTTTTTTTTTGTATCACAAAGTTCACAAAACTGAGTTTATTTACCAAACTTCACTACGAGTTTTCTCTAGAAGTGGTACTATTGATTACAGTGAGTTGTGTATTTTGAAATTAAGTCCTCAGCAAATGTCCCTGAGAGATCAATATCTTTGATTAGAAAAGCTGTTTCTGACTGTGGTATTTTCAACAAAGTATACTGGGACACTTCCCTAGTGACGGTTGCAATATTGTTGGGGAGAAGGAAAGTAGACATTTTCTCCGAAAGAAATAATAAATTTAAACATTATTTACATTCTCTCCAAAAAGTAGGGTTTTGTAAAACTACCCCTGACCGGGTAACAGAAAATTGTACCTTCCTTAGCGGTTGGATCTGAAAATGCTATGGAAACAAACTTAATGGTCAAATGACAATTTATTCAACTTTCACATGTTGATCTAAGTTGATCTTTTAAATGAGAAGCACTCTCACCTTCTTGTTATTATCTTACTGAATTGCACAAGGGATAGATACAAAAAGTAGAAACAAACTGTTATGGTGGAGAAAGTGATGCTGTCAATGACTTCTCAGATCTCTCTGTTGTTGTATGTTGATAATTAGTGGGGAAAAATGAATCAATGATTTCCCTATATGGTGAAAGTAGAGAGTCCTTTTGATGATGGTAATATTTGAGGCATATTGATTACAGCAGCTTAAAAAATATATATATATATATACATATACATATAACATATACATATATATATATATATATATATATATATATATATATATATGTTTTGTTAAACATTTTGGTTTGTAGTATTGCTTAGTATTTTTTATGAGTTGTGCCATATTTGACAAGCTTGTATGCTGTCAAAATACAAAAAACAAGTGAAAATACAAAGCAATACTACCCACCCAAACAGCTAATAAGTTATTTATTATCCAACTTCTATTTTTCTGCAAAGTGTTTCTAATCATTTCTCAGTTTAAGTGTATATTTAAGTGTGACTTAAGCAGCCAACCTGATAGACAGGTTCTTTACAGTACAAACTAACCAACTGCACATATTACATGATATTTGTATTCTATTCATGCATTACTTGCACTCTACTTTGTGCAGTTGGATAAATTAAATACTGGAAAAGTATATAGCTGAAGTGTGATTTTCTAGTGATTTCAAAAGACAATTATTGGATGTATGACCAGGAATGTTTATGAACAACACCAAAAAGAGAGTGCTTTATGATTACAATTTCTATGATTCCAAGAATTCCATTTGTACTGTACTCTCTCACCATTGGTCACCAGAGCTAAGTTGCTCAGCACAGTCACAAAGAATTCAAATTTATTTCCCAAGGCAGAAAACAGTTGACAGGGTGAACCAAACATTCTTAGGATTGTGCAGAACAAGCATAATTTATCTTGGACAAGTAAATCTTTGACATGGCAAGATGGGACAAGTACATTTATATTATTTTCTGATAATCTGCATAGTGATGTTCATTTAAATGAAAACATCGCAAAACTCACATGTAGTTGCTGTTTAATAATTGTTCTATATTTTTAGATATGTTGCAAACAAAACTTGATACACATTGCTAAGCTCTGTTGTTTACTGAGGAGCACATTTTTATGATTACTTTTGGAAGGATAATCAAGTTGGAAGTTTTTCTTTTTATCTGAATGTTTATTGTTGGTCTACAATTAACCTAGAGTTATTATGAATTTAATGCATTTTGAAAAACATTTTGATCTATTAAAGAGAGAGGGGTGCTTATGCTGATAACATAATCCTTGAGGAAGAAGCACTAAAATCCTTTTTTTTTTTTCAGTTTTCACAATAGAGCCATCAGACCATGTTGTAGCTGTAGGACAGCCCCTTCTCCTCAACTGCCAGGCCAAATACAGTAGATCTGGAAATGTAGTGATATCTTGGAAAAATAATAACCAATGGCTGTTGGATCCCAAGAATGCACCCTGGACCCAGTTAGCGAATCAGTCTTTGTACTATAGCAGCTTTCCTGCTAATAGTACTGGCACTTTTGTCTGTGGAGCTTCAGTTCAAGGCACATCCATAGTCACTTACAGTAGAAAAGCAACTGTTCAAGCAGCATGTATGTATTTAATTTTTTGTGTGCAGAATTTTCTTTTCCTTATCTCCTTCTCTTTTTGTTTTTCCATGCCATTTATTAACGGTAACAGTACTTAATTACAGCTTCATGTGTGTTAATATGACTTTTCAATTTACAGACATCAAACCACAGTACCTCACAAATCCACATAATCTAACAAAAAGATTGGGAAAGGATGCAACATTTGACTGTGTTATTGCAGAAAGTCTACCCTATTCAACCATTCACTGGCAGAAAGATGGAAAGGCCTTTACTGGTGGTGAAGTAACAGGTCCATTTCAAATTCCTAGCACAAAGGCCACATCATTAGCCCTGTCAGTGAGGAATGTAACATTCTCAAGTGCAGGATGGTATGGTTGTGTGGCTGTAAATCCTTTGTTACCCAGTCTGCCACAGTACAGCAAGAAGGCTTATTTAACTGTACTTCGTAAGTACATTTATTTTTGGTGGTGGATGAATACTTAAAGGCAGGATTTTCAAGTTTGACGTGGATGAATTTACATTTAGCTATAGTAGACAGTGTTGGTTGTCAGGCTTTATGGTCAATCTTATAGATCTTTTTCTCAGCTACAGCTTGAGTTGATGGCTTTGAATTGACATCATTTTAGTACAAGTACAGCTGTTTGTTGTTTTGCTGTCAAATAGAGGTTAAATTCTCTAATTTAATCATTAAGGCATGTGAACTTATCTTAGAATTAATATTCCAATCTTGTGCAGCAATTGAGCTTCAAGACATGTGTAATAGACCGGCTAAAGGAAGAGGACAGGACTAATATCTATTTGATACATGTAATTTTGAGCTTCACAAGTTAGAACAGAACCCTTCAGGAAACTGGTGAAGTTTTGTGCTTTTGTCTCTTATGCAGCCTCATACACACACACACACACATCACAAATTATTACCTTTTTGTTTTAATATGAAATTATGCCTTAATTAAACACATTGGTGTGCATTCAACACAGTGACTTGGTGATTTTAACCGACCCAGTGTGCACAGAATTACTGTCAGTGGCTAAGGTTTGATGAAAATGCATTATTTAAATATTATTTGTGTTACTGTTAAACCAGTCTGTGTTTGGCTTTTTGCAGCTGCTCAAGACAAGCCTCACTTTGGTATTCGTCCAACAAATATGATTGTACCTGAGCACCTTCCATCCATTCTTCAGTGTCAAATTCTTGGTGTTCCCCCACCTGTGATATCATGGACAATGAATGGTCAGCCTGTGAACAATGTGTCTGACCGGTACATGCTTGGTAATGGCTCACTTTACTTTGCTCCTCCAGTGAAAAACTCTTATGCTGGGCAGTATGTGTGTAATGGGACAAATACAGCTGGATCAGTCTCAAATTTTCCTGTGTTTTTCAGAGTGGCATGTAAGTTGACTGAATACTAACCATATCTATTTAAGGTTTTATCAGTTTGTTAATGGTTAATAAAACTTTTAAACACAAATGAGTAAACCAGAGAATGAAACTGGCAATTAAATCATCACCTCGTGCTTACTTAAGTACAAAAATGATATATGGTAGTGTTCTTAGAATTAACCTCTAAATCTTAAGCATTTAAGTATTGCAAAAGAAAAGACAATGAATATTTATTTTCTTCATTTTCAGACTTTGAATTCAATTTTCGTGAGAATCCAACCAATCAGACAGCTGTTGTTGGTGATGCGGTCAGCATGTCCTGTGTTCCTCCTTTCAGTTTTCCTGTTCAGGTCACAATTAATTGGTTTCACAACTATCAGCTGATTACACCTGGCAGCAGAATTACTATTGACAATTCAGGCACAATAACTTTTACTTCCATAGCAAAGTCTGATGAAGGGAGTTATTTCTGTGATGCAACAAATTCTGTCCTTCATGCCACAAGAACATCCTCTGTGGCCTTTGTTGCTGTGTATGGTGAGTAACTTAAGAAATGTGTTAAAAGGGTCAGTCTTGCTTTCTCTATGCAATGATTGACATCAATGGCAGGCATGATCATTATCCTTTTGTGAACAATTGCCAATAAACATTCTTTACTTAGCATGCAGAACAGGTGAAATTCTTTTTGGTACTTTTCAGGCAAATGGAGGCAAGTGTGAGTCTCACGCTGTGGGAGAAGCACCAAAAAAAACTCTTGCATGTGACTTGCATTTGCTTAACACTTATCTTTGTTCACTTGAAAAACAGAAAGAATTATGCCTGTCCTGCTGCCTATTATTGCTTTGCTTTTGAATGAAAGTTGTGCTGTGTTTGGACATTTGGAGGGCTAATTTGCATTCATAGATTGTGAAATGAAAATTTGGGGCCACCATTTATAAAAGAGGTCTATATGAAGTGGCAAGATGGGGCTGTCTTAAAATTTCCACATAGGATTGCCACCTGTGCTTGTTGGTTGTAGTCAGGCTACATACCACAGTACCTCTGGGCAACTTGTCTTTAGCACACAAACATTTTATGTCTTTCTTCTACTAAAATAGGACTCGTGACTTTTAAACTTACCCAGATCTATCTCAATTTATTTCAGTACCACCATCTTTTCAAGTTCGGCCCAGTAATACCAACGTCACACAAGGTTCTCCACTTATGTTACACTGCCAGGCCAAAGGCGATCCTATGCCAAGTTTAACCTGGCAGAAAGATGGTCAGGCTGTGCAGAATAATCATGTGACGCTTCTGTCCAATGGCAGCTTGTTCATTTCTAGTGCTGTTAAGCAGGACGCTGGGACATTTAGATGTATTGCAAACAATGTCGCAGGTTCTGTCAGTGTGACTGCTGTTGTCGCCATTTATGGTGAGAAAATTATATTATTTTAATTAGGCAAAGCTAAGACAGTCTGAGTCACATTTAAAATGAGAAACAAAGTTAAAGGTTAAGGATAGAATTAATTGCTTCTGGTTTTGAAAAGACTATGGATACAGAAGCATTTCCTCCCCCCTTAAATTTGAGCCAGGGGACAATTTATCTCCAAGGTCTTACTTACTGGTCCAGTTGAGAGGCAGAGAGAAAGCCTCTCTCTCAACTAAAACACATGCATGTACTTTTACTTGTCTGATGAGTGGGTCAAGCTTTTTGAATGCTTCAGCATTACATGACAGTATTAAGTTACCATGTCAGATAATGCTAAAGAAACAAAACCACAAAATACTTTCAACTGGTAACTCAAGACGCAATCCGTGCAATAATTTCATGTACACTTTTTAACAGGAGATGTTAAAATTACCCACTTGGTACAGTATATTTCTACTTCTAAGATGAAGAAGGTTCAAACGAATTGGTAGTAACCACAATTATTTTTGGCAAGTGGAAAAGCCTTTATTTAGTGTTAATCTCTTTTCTCTTAGTTCCGCCTTCACTGGTCTCGCCGCCAGAAAACGCTACAAAGACAGTAGGAGATATCGTGAAGTTTACGTGCACGTTCAGTGGAATTCCAAAACCGAGCATTCAGTGGTTCTACAAATCTGAAGGGTCTATGGTTCAAATCAATCAAACAAATCATTACGATATTTTAACCCGATCCCTTGAAATCAAGCAGATAACGAAGAAAGACGAAGGAAGATACATTTGTCGAGCTGAAAACGTTGCTGGAAGTTTGGAAGCATCGGCCTATTTAACAGTGAGAGGTACCTAGCGTGTTAACCTCGAAAATATTAAGAAATCACAGCACTCTTCAATATGATGGTGTTGAAAGTAATCTGGGACTGACTTAATAATGCAAATTGGCCACTGTAGAGTCTCTAAAGCTGACGTTTCGAGCGTTGGCCCTTCGTCAGAGCTTTGATTGGTCCACAAAACTTCAGCCACCCTCTCAACCAATCATTTGCAATTCTACAAGTGAACCGCGGCTTGCTCTCTACAAGACATGTTTTCCCGCGCTTTTGCCCATTTTTAAGACATTTTATTTGTTTTCATTCAGTTCCCGCTAGACTCGATATGAACCCAATGAATATAACCGTGAATGAGTCCTCTCCAGCCTCATTCCGGTGTAATGCATCTGGTGATCCCAAACCAGTAGTTACGTGGTTTAAAGGTGGAACCCAGTTGACCCCAGGAGCAAGGATTGCGATTGGTGAAGACAGTTTAACGATTGTGAGTACGGTCGCCAGTGATTCTGGGCAGTACAGCTGTAATGTTAGCAATGGATTGAATTCACATGTGGGAACTACCCATTTGCTCGTTCAAGGTGGGTTGGTATCGATTTAAATTAGTTTATTGAGTACTTAATATAATTTTTTCCGTGTTCATCAACAGGCAATTGAAGAAGCTGAGCCTTAGTGAAAAGATTGTTACTTATAAATATCGTGTTCTTGCGTAAAAACGTTAACACTTTCACTCCTAAGATCTAGACCAAATTCTCTACACTGTCTAGCTAACACATCTTGTTAATTAAGTTCAAAGACTTTGCCGTTAAATCGAACAATATTATAGGTGGATATTTCCTTTTTTCTCATCACCTCTCTCCGTGAAATTGTATTAATGTTGTAAGAACAAATTCCTCTTTGGGAGTGAAAGACATAAAAGCACCTATTTCGAAAATCTGTAGATTTGATGAGAAGCCGAAAGTCTTACAAGACGATTTTTATTTTAAATCTTTGTCTCCGTGGACCAATGAATTTGTAACACTATTTTTCCTTGTAATGGATGATGCACACAATCCATAAAAACCAAAATTTTCTCACTCATATACAAGTTTCTTTGCCTGCGGCTGCGCTGCCTCTCAGACGCGGCAGTTTTCCTACTTTCATATCCTACTTTCATATCTTGCTTGAGAGACTGACTAGTGTGGCGGCCAGAGCTAACCCCAGTGTGTGTGGTATGAAGCGACAGAGGTATTGTTACTCTTCCAGGAAATAGCGATAAAATACTACTTAGGTTTAGGTCAGGTTTCTCAGACATTTTACAGGTACTCGTTTAGATTTGGTGGGGAGCTGTCCACAATGACTGCCGTCGTGACTCGATGCAGGACCAGCTCAGCCAATTAAGTCTCTGATGTAAAGCATCTGTTTTTTCTTTACAGTCCCACCAAATATAACATTATTTTACGTACCTCGACTGGTAAAACTCGGTGCGAGCGCTGTACTAAACTGTTCTGTGAGAGGTACGCCTAAACCAAGTATCACGTGGTACAAGAACGGCGAGTTATTGTCCTCGTCTAGCAGCTTGTTTGTGATTGGAAGCATTCGTGAAGCTGACATTGGAGTATATACTTGCACCGCATCTAACGCAGCGGGAAGGGTATCAAAGCATGGAAATCTAACTGTGCAAGGTTAGTTGACGGTTATGGCTCAGAGAAAAGATCATTTCAAGATATTTAAGTTCTGTGTGATATTCAGATTGCTCCGAGTTGGTGCTCTCTGAACATATTCAAACAGATGTGAACAACCACTGCTCGGTACCTACTACATTTTTTACTTTATGTATTAACACTTTAATCCCTAAGAGTGACCAGTATCTAATTCTTCTTCAACGCAAGAAACTCTTTATTATTAAAAAAAGTATCCTTTTCAGCACCTTATCAAATGCACGGAGAACAGTATGGTGAATATGCAAACTGATGCCAGGGTTCAAAAGGTGAACAGAACAATAGTTTCGTTCAAAATGACGTTCACTTCACTGGCCGATTGAAACTTTCACGAACCATATTCCCCTTGCTCTTGTGCCTGATAATATCCTCTGCTCAGGTTATGGAACAGACACCCACAAGAACAGTTATATATACTGTAAATAATGAAATAACATTCATCCTTGGTCATTTTAAAATAAATTTTCGAGTTCTCTTTCTTTTACGTTGCACACCATCTTCAAATTACCTAAGACTCTATCCTTCAGTAACCTTTTAAGGTCAATTCTTCTCCTAAATGTTTATTGTCAACTTTTTTTCTATAAATAGTGGCTCCCAGTCCTCCATTTCCAATCTCTGCCATCCCGGTATCCTCCTCTGCCATTCAGTTGTCATGGCAACCCGTTTTTGATGGGCACAGTCCAATTACCAGTTATAAGCTGGAAATGAGGAGAGAGTCTGAAAGCTACGTCGTCATACAAGAGGTCATCTCTGCCATGTCATATACTGTGAGGAATCTTCGTCCATTCACCTTGTACACCTTCAGGATTTCTGCTCGTAATGCCGCTGGTTTGGGTAACGGGGCCAATATTACGAACAAAACCTTACAAGATGGTAAGTTGGAAAATTAACCGCTTTATTTTCGCCTGCCTTCAGGAGTGAAGCGTTTGTGGATAGCTCGGCGTGTTGCAGAACTCTGCTTGACAATAATTATGCCATATGCAAAAAAAGACTTGATATTTTCTATGCTTCACTGCCTCTCAGCTCATATGGGCCTTGGCCAGTTGTACTAAGCTAGCAAGTTCTAGGTCATAGTCGAGATCTTGTCTTTATAAAGCAACAGAATCTCATGCAGAAATAACGTTTCAGGCTTCTTTACCCCAATTGTAAGAGTACTTTCTATTCTTTTTTTTTTTTGTTTTTTTTTTTTGAGAGAATTAAACAACAGAATAATTACTTTTGATATTTCAGCTCCTTCGCCACCTACCAACGTTTCTGCGGTAGCCTTAAATGCGACAACTATGACCATCACCTGGGACCTACCAACCACACCTAACGGTCAGATCACACGCTATGAAATTCATTACAATGTTGTTGAAAAGAGTAACCTCACCAGCATAATGCTACTCGCCAATCAGCTGCCGGTGCTTCAGGCCATGATTGTCGGTTTGAAACCATTTACTCGTTACCAGTTTAAAGTTCGTGCCGCCACTGAGGAAAGGAATGTTATGTGGGGAAACTTTTCAGCGATTACTAAAGCGACTACGGATGAAGCAGGTTAGTTTATACTAACACTTGACCGCAAGTAGTTAGACGTTCTAGTCTTCTCGGATAACGACGATAAAACGTAGGCTCCGTCTCCTGCATCTTCTCTCTACTGACTAGCAGGGGACTTCTAAGAACCCACGTATTTCTCGCGAAGTTAAGGGAACCTAGCCCCCGGTGTTGTGGTGTGGCCTAATATTTGTTTAAAATGGCCTCCTTAAGCTGAACTGGGCCGGCCTGTCTAGGTGTCGCAAATAATGAATAAATATATCTATAAATAGATAGATTCTTCGCACCAAGATCTTAACATCATAACTGAGGGAGGAGTCTGTAGGTGCCAGTGACCAAAGGTAATCGGTTGCACATAACTATGGGAACTTATCGGAGTGAATTTTTCAGTGTGGTGACTCTTATCGAAACCAGTCTTATTTGAAGTCTGTTGTAGTTACTTCGTTTTCCGACTAGTCTCCACATTGAAAAATGAGCTCGAATAAATTTTGGAATTTTTTTCCTTTAACTTTCAATTTCTGGTCGTTGCTGAGTTGAGTTTGATACAGGCTGAAGTTTGGTGTATTTAACCCTTTTACTCTCGTGAGTGACTAAGACAGAATTTCTCCTTACAATAGCAATACAACATCAAGCAGATAAGTGATGAGAATAAAGAAAAATATCAATTTGGGGATAATTAGTTGATCCAATACTAAATTCTCTAAACCAACATTAGAAGAATTGTATAGTTGACAGTAAGGAGAATTACAAATTTGATCTGGGAGTTAAAGGGTTAAGCGTGCTATGAGTTCAACCAATCAACCCCCATCATTCATAGGGTTTCCATGATTCTGTGTTTCTTCAAAAGTCCGATCAAAGTCAAGAGAGTTTTTAGAAGGTGTTATTTTGATCAGGCTGAATTCTCTGTTTTTTTTTTAGCTCCAGCTGCATCTCCTCAAGACATTCAACTAACAGCTTTGTCTGCTGAGGCCATTTTCGTTACGTGGAAGGTGAATTGATTGGCTTATTGTTTTTTTTTTCTATCATTTCTTTAAAGTTAATTATATTATCCAAGAACCCCAAGGCAACTGCAAATTCAAAACATTGGTTGGCCTTCTTGTTATTGAGTTGGGCTCTGGGTGAGGGTCATTGTGCGTGGCATGAGCAGGGCGTTTTACTTTCTTATGGGGCCCCTATTCAGATGATTGTCTCAGCGATTAGAACGCCAATGGACCATGCCGTTGTAAACATCGTTCTGTTGTCTGTCAAGTAAGAGAAGCGTTTCGTTCTCTCAAATGAAACTCGCAGGAGGTTTACTGTTGTATGGAGCGCTCAAAGACTTGTTAAAAGGATGAGATTTGGTAGCAAGATGGAGACGTGCGGGGGAAAATATCATACTCGTTAAGGTCTAACAAGATATACATCTTTTCACCCTTTTCTTCATTGCAGAGTATTCCTTCCGAACTATCCAACGGCATCATCAGGGAATACATCGTGATTGCAAAGGCAGCGGGTCCTTACAATTTTCATAATGATGGATTGAAATACTCCACAAATTCATCACTGAATTTTACAATTCAAGGACTTCACCCATGGACATTTTATAACGTCACTGTCCAGGCCTACACGGTTGACTCCGGACCAAAGAGCCCTGTTAAACAAGTTCGGACTTTAGAAGCTGGTGAGTTTTATAGCTTTAAATGTGTGCGAGATTTAGTATCAATTTTTTTTAACGCGAGACATTTCAGAGGTGAGGTTCGTTTAGTTTTAAGGGAACTCTCGGCATTTAGAGGAAAATATGTGTTTCACCGAGACTTGACATTGACTGTCGATCTCCCTCATTTTTTACTCTGCCCCCACTCTCCCGCTTTGTTTTACTCACTGAATACCTGGAATAGGCCATCAAGTTAAACATTGACAGATCTTAACGTTCTGAGTTAAAGGCCATTAGTCACAGGCCTAACGTTTTTGTGAAGTTGGCATGTCTGTTTGAAATCTAGAAACCCACATATAAATTCCTTTCTCACTCCCCCCCCCCCCCAACCCCCCTTTTTAACAACTGGAATTATTTCTCGGTAGTCCCAACGCGAAACTGGTCTTTCTACCATCGGTTGAGATCTTTATTAACTTACATGTACACTCTTTTGAATCGTAACTATGTTTTTTAGCAGCGTGGAATACACGGTTATAATTAATTTGTTAATCTATTTTTTCGGGTAAGTTTATCTCGGTGTATGCGAAGTTCGTTGATTTTCTAAAGTATTTGTTTAATTTTCCACAGATGACCAATTTATAATGTGTAAATTGATATTATATCGATTTGCTTCTTCGCTTGTTTGTTTGTTTTCAGCACCTGGTCCGCCATCGAATGTCACTTTGGATTCCGTCAGCCAGCACAGCATCATGGTGTACATAGCTCAGCCTCTTCCTCCAGCACGAAATGGCGTCATCCGTGGTTACACTGTGTTGTACAGGCTGGCCAGCCTAACGGAGGCTGATTATCTGTCTGTAAATACAACCTCATCCCCTGTAACATTGACCAACCTTTCAGTGTTTACAGAATATTCTATTCAAGCAGCAGCTTTCACCAGCGCAGGACTGGGCACCACAAGCGAAGTGAAAACAGTAGTCACACAAGAAGGAGGTAAGACTCTTGACCAGTTTGTACTTCTTGACCTTTTTAACTTGTGACTTAACAATTTGAATGTTCTTCACCCTATTTTCTCTATCAAAATATGTATAAATGTTTTGCCAGTGTGTTGTATGCTACCTTTTTTATCGTTTTTGTTGTTTTTGGTTATCGGTTTGTAATATTATTTTATTGTAATATTGTTTTGCTTTTAAGTTCCAGGCGCAGTCGGTAACGTGACCGTGGTATCTGTGAGTCACAACACTATAACAATAACTTGGCATCCCCCTGTAAGGCCCAATGGCGAAATTATAGAGTACAGGATCACCTACAGATCTCTTGACAATAACGCGACACGCATCCTGACAACAGATGGAAGTTTGACTACAGCTGATATCAAGAACTTGTCAGCGAACACGACCTATTACATTTACGTAACGGCAAGAACGGGCCAAGGGGCTGGCGAACAAGGAATGATTGTCCATGTCACAACAGGTAACTCATGGAACCATAGGATTAAGTAGGAATGACCTCTGTTCCTCAGCTGACCCAGTTTTACTGAAATCTTTCGACTGGCTCTCTTAGGAACTGGTGATAGTTCTTTAGAACTTTCTTTGGAAAACTGGTGCGCCTCCTAACAGACAGATACTAATTAGGACTAGACACAGTTTTAAATCCATCAAAACTTTATTTTGTTATCGATTCTCGCTCTGTTCTTCAGTATAGAGTTGGAAATTTGGCGCGAGACAAGACCCATCGATCTTTATTATTTCCTATGTTAAGTTTTGTTTAACATTGCTTAGAGAATGAATGTTTTGGCAGACGAGGATGTGTGTCATTTACAATAATTGCTTGTCTTTTCACCATCGAAACCAGTACAATGAATCCTGATGGATTGAACTTAATATTGCAGGTGTTCCTCCTCCAGTGACTCTCCTTCCCACAGAACCACAGGTTACTCCTACTAAGGGAACAGAGGCAACGGTGGTGGCCCCTCCTGTGACAGAGAGGAGAACCGGCGAACTAAACCAGGAGCAGATGATCGTCATAATCGTTTGTGTGTCGCTAATAGTTGCATTTCTTATAATAGCAGCCGTTTACTTTCTGGTTTTTCGGCGATGGAGAGACAACAGAGGTGAGGCGAGAAAATGAAGCTCTAAACTTAAAATTTCACCACGGTGGTCAAATCGCCTTTGTTTAAGGTCGAGACATGCTCGGCGACAAGTTGCGGCAACAAGATACACGAGAAGATCTTAGCAGCCGCTCACTTCGCGTGAAATTGGTACTTTTTCCATGCCGTGAATTTGCACAATCACCGAGTGCATGAAAGCAATACCATTGTTATCCAGAATTATTTTTGATAGTCGGTGAAATGGATTCCCTTCCGGCACTTGGTGCTTGTTATTCTGCGTTAAGTTCTCATTTTATTTCTCGTGTAAGAGATACACTGTATATTTCGTGTCGTCCATACTTGACTGCGGACTGGTTAGACTGTAGTGCATTGATTACACTTCGATTCTCTGCTCTTTCTCCAGATGGTGGTGGATACAAAAGATCAAGAAAATTACATGGTTTCAATGGTGATTACGAAATGAACAGGTGAGGATTTGTAATCTCACACATGACAGCTCATCTGGGCAAGTTCCTAAGAACTGAAATGAGATATACAGTCAATCGCTTGCACCCTTTCAACAATACGCAAACTCTTCAATACATGTGATTCGAATCATTTATACCAATTGCTGTTACAACGAAATTAAATCAAACGGACATCTAAACCCTTTTACTCGTAATCCTCCGCACTGTCTGCCATACAACTTTTTCTGATGTTAGTTTTGAGAATTTGGAATTAAAGCTACTAACACATCCATCTTTGATATTTTTCTCTATTTCAATCACTATTCTCCTCGATTTTTGCTGATATTGTGAGGATAAATTCTGCTTTGGACACTCATGGGAGTTTAAGGGTTAAGAAATAAAATCTAACAAACTGCAACGGTCGAAATCAACCAATCCAAGCGCCATCACATGACCTGCCTATACAATCCTTTGAAGTGAGGTCATCTCTTTCATAACCTGTCACCTTACATGACTATACTCTCAGGAATGATCAATAGATATGATCTCCGCACATTTCAATACACCGCTACTCAGGAATGTAATGAGAGTACTGAAAAACAATAGCGCATTGCGGGATATGGTCATTATGGTCATTTCCCTCGAACCAGGCTAGCGCTTTCCTTTGCTCACCTGACGCTTGAAGCTGGAAGCTTGTTTTGAAGGATAAAAGAAAGTCGAATTTCATTTTGCCACAAGCTTGGGACAAAACATGGAAGGGGATTGGTTGACAGTCAATCACTGTTTTTCCCCTGTTGTGTTATAAACATGTGAGTTGTTCTGTTGTTGAAAGATGTAATGGGCTGCCTATCAGTAAAAAAAAGAACAACATACCCCGTTTACATCAAAATTTATAAAAACTCCAGTCTCCTTCCACAGTAACATGTTAAGTCTTAAAGAAAGATAAAACTTGAAAAACTCGGTATGCTTTTAATTTTTACCAAGGTGATTGATTAGCGATTGATTCAAAGAAAAGTCTAAATTATTATTTCATAAATCCTAAATAGTTATTCTCTGCATACTGCAGTTTCCCTATTTAAACCCTATTCATAACTTAACCTGAGCTGACAATTTTTTCCGTTGATTGTGAAGTGCTTTAGATGGCACAGGTCACTACAGGATGGTGGGATCCTTTTGTGTTCCTCGATCAACGTAAACGGTAAATGTAACTTAATCGATAAACTACGCCGATAGAAATGAAGAACAAGGCCCAATGAAGTTATTAATGATACAATATTTTAGTCCTCTGCATTGATAGAAAAACTGGAGGAGTCTAACATCATATGACGAACGATGTTTTTAGTTATTGAATAAGCGATTGAGTTTTCTTTTTACACGTTAGTTGCAGTGCTATTAGTTTTGTTAATCCATTATCGTAAAATTAAATTAATCTTTATTGCATCGATGACTCATTCTGTGATCTACTGATGCTGCCAGTGGTATTTTAACGTACTAAAAATTGATTAAATTACATATGAAATTCAATGATCTCTTCAAAAATAAATCCGTTACATCATAGTTGTTTTATAAACTCCTTGGGTTCAAGTTAAATTATCTGCTTTGGAATAACGGTCTTGGGCATGTGTGATCTTATTTCCTCTCAAAAGCGATTAAGGAATTGTAGAAGGAAATGATCAAACAATCGAGACTTTCTTCTTAGTGATATCGTGTTGTAGTATTTCAAGGGGAGTAGCCAGCGAAATAAAGCAATTAAAGAACTTTTAACAGTGGGCCTTGATAACAAGCGCCAAATAATACTTTATAGCTAAAATTGACTGTAAAATCTTTTGAATAGGAAAAACAAAGTAAATGTAGCCTCAAACAAACATTCACAAACTAAGTGTGAATGTTGGGTTCAATTCAAATTTTTTCTATACTGTTAGATATAACTTCGCTCTAACTTCGTTCACTTCATTTGGACTCAATGATGCTGAAGCCCTCAACTCAACTTAATTTGCCTTCATCCCTCATTAGGCATGGTTTCCACGGTAACGCTGTTCTTGATGTGACTGAAGAGCCGAGTGGAGCAGACGCCGATGGCTCAAGCGATTCCTTTGATTCCGATTGGGTTAGCAGTAGCATCGCGTCGCCTTCACCACCACCGAATCCGGACTACGCAGAACCCGATCTTTCCTCTCTGCAACGTTCCTCATCGCGTAAATTAGATCGCGCGCAGCTGGTAGGTGCACGACCGCACAAGGACTCCATGATTAGCCAAGACGGTTATTCAACCGTTGAGGCTCTTGGAGGTGGAGTTTCCAGCTTTGGCCCCCCTCCCCCACTACCTTTTCGCTCACCTTCATTTAACGAGCGAGGTTCTGACTCTCCTGGAAGTCGTAAGTCATTTACAAATAAGGGTTACAACCCAGCGTCTGAGCGAGAGGGATTGGATCTCGGAGAAGGAAGTCGGAACAGTTGCCCCAACAGGGATATTTCAGGGATGGAGAACAGGGGTTACGATTCAGACGAGGAGCTTGACAGGAGTCTTGCTTCCGCCAGCGGCGAGAAATCGACTTTGGACAAGGCCCCTCTCAATCCTGACGAGTTATACGCCAAACCTGACTTAACCAAGAAAAAGAAATACCGTAATAACAGAGCACCGTCACGTAGTGATTCTGAGAGCAGCCAGTCTACCGTACAGGCTTCTGGTAGATTGACGGATTCGTTTACGAAGCCTGGGAAAGTCAAGAAGACGTTTCGTAAAGTGGGCAGCTCTCCACAGGAAAACCAATCAGGCAGGCAGGACGATGAGCCAACTCATGATCCTGTGGTGGTGTACGATGAAAGAACTAATTTGTAAGTTGAAATAAGTTGAAATAAGTGGTCATTTAGTTAAGATAGGAAAGGACGACGAACGCGGAAATGCGTGTTCGCACAGTTAATGTTCATTGTTGAGGCCAAGCTTCATATTCTATTTCCGTCCCGAGGGTATCTTTTGCCACTTAGATTCATCATGGAGATCCTTAGGTTACCTTTTTAAGGGTGGTTGAAAAGGTATCATTTGGGTTATCTCGCCATCCAAAGCGCAAAATTTTGCTTAAGAGTCCTTCAAATTCAAGGTCAACCGAAAACCATGTGTTTTTGGGCCGTCTCCCGGGACATCTTGTGAAATATTCAGTATGTGGTATCGCCTTTTTCCACAACTCGTCAGCCATGTCTTAGCTGTCAAAAAAGGCTAAATGAAGCGTAATTCACCGATACGAATTGTGTTGCGAACTACAGATTTAACGGAAACAACAAGTTTGTTCCAAACTTCCTGGACATTAGAGTTAAACAAGATTTCACTAAGAATAAGTATCTAAACAGACATGAAAAAAAAAAAGAATTCGTATAACTTTTCTTGCGATTTATACTTAAATGCATGCATTTTGTGGTGCTGTCTCAATTGCAAAAGTTTATAGCTTTTCTAACAGTTGTTTAGTAAAACGACATCCCCCCCCCCCCCAAAAAAAAAAAAATTATAATAATGATAATAAATAAACTCATGGTTTTATGAATAAGTCATTTTTAGTAAGATATTCTTGGTACTTTTTCAAAGCGTGACATTATTGAGACTTAGCGCAATCCGGATGCCAGTTTTTGTTGACAAATTTTTGTCAAATTCTCCTTCTTAGTTTTGTTAGTAAAGCTAAACTTCATCAAAGGTTGATTTTATTAATTGGATGAGCTAGAAATTGGATATTTTTTTAGTCCACTTTACTCACAGACTTTTTCGAGTGAACGGCAGAACACCTCTGCCCAGTTAATGAAAAACAAATATAATTCTTAATATTGAATTTTTAAGCACAGATGTAAATAAATATGCTGAAATTCAGTTACTGTGCAAGACAGACGATTCTAAATTTATCTTATACAGAAGTATATTAATTTTGCAGGAACGAAACTTTAAAATGAATAAACGAGTGTGGCTGAAGGCTGGTGTTCTTTATTATCCACCTCGTGATTGTGTGTGGTTGTCATGTTTGGTTTTTTCGCCTTTGTACGCATTTGTTTGTGTTGTCATACTTTGTTTGTCAACATGTTTTCTTCCCGTGAAGTCAAAATTGATCTAGAACTGTGGAACTTGCCTGAAAATCCGTTGAAATGAAGAAAAGGAGAGAAAGAGATCTTGAGGAACAAGAAACAATTTGCATCATCAGAATTACTATTTTTACAAATTTAAGAGTATAGAAGGGCGAGGAGTCCTCCAAGAAACCACCAGGCTTGTTAGAGACACTACCTCGGTGATCAATATGTTTGTTATCAGTGTGGATGCGCGGCTTGGCCAATTCAGACACATTTTATTCAATCATCTTTTTTTGCTTTGTGTGATCATTTATTTGTAAAGTGCTGAATCCCTGAAAATGTGTTTTACAATTAAAACGGACGTTCTCGCTGCTCACAGATTCGAGTGCATTTCACATTCCCACTCTCGTTCTCTTGTTGAAGAGTTCGTTACTTGGCCACAAATCGACACAGCCCACTTAAATTCACTCTCCACTCACGGTTTTTATTTTAGTTGTAATTTGCGCGTGCAGTGACGTTAATTGTTTGCGCTGACGAACAACAATGAGAGTTAACTAATAATCATTAAATGCCCACAAACAAAAATATAAACATAAAAGTGCTGAGTTGTAACCACCGCTAATGCCTAAACTAATTCATTTTGTCTTTGTGCCATCACAAAATATTCGGACGTGATACTTCGTTCACTAGATCTTAGTTAACTCATCTCAGTCTCCCAAGTTTTTGACCAGTGATTGGTCGGCCGACTCGCTGGAGTAGAGAATGGGGCCTTGTCCCCTTACTATTGAATAACGAAGTTTCCTTATCCAGTAAACAAATTAAACTAGCTAATTTATCATTTCCAATGTCACATTTACAAGACAGCTGTAGGCCGTATCGCATGGTTACACACATCTGGTCACTTGAAATAAAACATTAAAACCTGTGGATGGGCCAAATAGCAGCTTAAATTGCCAAAGGCTGTGTAAATTCGATCCTTAGCTTAAGTTTAATTTACTTTTTCAAATCTGTGCAATTATCGAATAGTTCACGGAATGCTGTATCAGACTTCCGTTGCTAAGCGCTTCTAAGTTCATCAACCACTTTGTGTATTTTTCGTTTTGTAATTCTATTGTTTTGCATAGCTATTCTTAAGCTTAAAATAGAGACAATTTTCTCGAGAGCATTGGTCGGGTCAACTGTTTTATAAGCTTTATTTTAAATATATTATAAACGGATTACTATTTGCAGCTCTGATCAGCTACTCATGATGTTTCTATAGTTACACCTTCAAAACTCAGATTAGGGTCAAAGAAACCTGTAGTCAAGGCTTTTTTTTCGTCGTAATAGTTTGATGGAAAGTTCATACCGATGTATGGGTGGCTTTGATGTCTTTTGACTGTGTTTTTTTTTGCGTGTGTGTCTGAAAGCCATTCAGGACTTCCGCTTAATGATTTCAACATAACGGTGCTTATTAAACTAGAAAACTAGAATATTAACAATGAGATCATGCCTTGTTAAGAGATACATATTTCGAATGAGTACAGAACAAAGCCATTCTATGCTAGAATTTGTGGCCGCTCAAATTTGCCGAACATGCTCTAAAATGAGACCGTTGTTGTAAGCGGAAGTGTTCATCGAACGGAAACGACACTTGTAACTTTATTTGAGGTATCTCTCATATATAGCTTTCGAAGCTCTAGCAAGATATATTCGAAGCGCTGTTACAAATTAAGCAAGAATTTTCAGCTGTAAGCGAAATTTTTTACATAGTTTCCGAAGCCAAAAACTCCTTTCGAAGTTTCTCGTTTCTTTTCAACCTCGTCAATAGGATATGGTGTAATCAGGTAACTCTTCCAAACCATCTCGTACAACCGCCTTTTGAGTTAAAACGTTGATCTTCATCTTACAATGTCTCCAAACAATCACAGTAATCAAAATTTAAGATAAAATGTATTTTTACTCTGTTCCTTTTTTCGGAGGGGTGGGGTTGGGGGTTGGGCATGAGGTAGCTGTCGTATATCTTTTCTTGTATTTTTTGCCTCTTTCAGTTATGGCGATGATGCATCAAAGGAATCGAATCCTTCAGTGGACAGAAATGATGCAAAAAGTGTTGCTGAGAGTAATGTCTCGAGCGCAACAATTGTCTCCGACCTAAATAGTAGCGAAGTGGCCGAACCCGTTAAGAATGACGATCTGATCAACCTTAGTCTTGAACTTCCACCTCCGGCAAACGCTACTGAGGGGCTGTCCATCCAAGATTCAGGCTCTGCCCCTCCCTCTCCGTATACACTTCGCAGCAGAAAGATCTCGTTAGGTTCTCAGGACAGTTCCTACGACGAACCTTATAACAACTTGGAGGAGATCGACGCTGGCATTACACCACCGCCGGATTTTATCCCCGCTAAGCCCCCGTCGTTTGGATTTAATCCCGAAGAAGAATTGGGCGGTCTCGCCGCTGCTCCAACCATTTCCCGATCTTCTTATCCCAATGAACCTTATGGGGTCGAGGACAAATCCGAGGAAGAGGCCGTGGTTATGGAGGTGAAGGAGCTTAAAAATATGGAAGATGCTAGAGAAGCTGAGGATACAATCAACGATTTCGACGACATTCTAAACGGTCTTCTCGCGAACGAGCCAACAGACGAACCAGAAACAACTCAAGAAACTTTCACGAGATCCGACGGCTATGATTCGACTGTATTAATGTTTTAGATTTCCAAACCGTGTAAGCTGGAAAATTGTATGGAAAAGCTTACCAAAGGTATTTAAGAGTGAGGTTTTTCACCAGCCTTCTGACGAATGGGAGAGCTCTTGAGGAACTTTTGTGAGATCTGACGGCTAGGATTCGGCCGTGGTAATGTGTAAGCTTTAAGAGTGTTTAGGCTGGAGAATTTAAACAAATGGAAAATGATATTTGGGGACTTCGATTTAGGTGAAACTTTCTGAAGTAAGAGCTTATGGGTTTGTTTAGAAACTTGCTATCTGTTACGTTGCATTTTACTGCGAAATATGTTACTCAAAAAGTTTAGTGCATGGGAAAAGCCAGATTTCCAGGAGGTCTCTTGAATGCCCAATAGCTTAATGATAACAATTGTAGACTTTCTCTTCAAATATTAGATGCAGTTTTAAGAATTGATCGATACATCAGTTTCACTCTAGAATTCGAAGCATGCAGAGCTTGTTAGATTCACAAGTGTAGTCGAATGCTTTGCTTGCATTTTCAGGCAAGGCAAATCGGAGGTTTTTTAAAACGAAATTGGGTCTCAACTTCTTTGGAGAGGTCAGCTGTACTGAACCATCACTTAATTTCTTTCTAAATAGGTCGTTCTTATATTCAACCCCTACTTTAATTCTTGAATTGTATTTATAGATTTCAAATATTTATTTTCAAAGTGCCCTTATCTGTTATTTCGTGCGAGATTTTCAAATAGTTTTTGTGACAATATAGCGATTATGAAAAATGGAATGGATCAGCGTGGGGCCGGTTTAAAAGTGAAAGGCCCGCAAGGTAAAGCTAGCAGCAACGAAAAAAAAAAAAGACGGAAAGAATAGCTCTTACTCACATTGCAGTATATTTTTGTTGTAGTTCTCTTGATCTCTAGCGGTGGTCCAAATATAACATCTAGAGGACCGCTCTCTTCATACCGGTTGCTCTAGTGTGTCCCTCCTTCTATTCAAAACATTACTATCAAATGACTTGTCCTTAGAAAGTAAGCTAAACCAGCCGTACTTATAACTTAGGCTTGCACAACACTCTCATGGCGAGCACATACACCTGGGATTGAATTTTGGTAAGATGCACGTTGTTTATTCTAGGCATCACAAGGTGTCCCTAGTTACTAACGTCACCAAATCACGCAATATTCTTAAGAACTGACATCATGTATGGCCAGTTCAATGAAAATTTCAAAACTCAATTCAGTATGGAGGCATTACATGATATTACCAGATTTCGTTGCTAGAAAGTAATTAGGTCAAAAACACTTTGCCCAAAAAAAGCTAAGAATGTTAGACATTGGTGCAGCACTTTGGCCTGCTAAAGCATTTTCCAACTAAAACCCTCAACTCCTTTCTGAAATTCGTGTTGAAACAGAAATAAACAAAAGGGTTAATTCCACTGTAAGCGTTTGACAGCCACACTACAAACTTCAGTGCAGGATATGGCAAAGTGATCCTATGCAAAGTGTCCAAACCAACAAAAAACTGAAAGGGAAACCAACACAACACAAACAGAACTACAACAGTAATCATCATCTGGGTTACTTTCTTGGCTGTCTTGATAGCCTCTTTGTGTCTCTCATCCTGATTGGCTTCCTCACCGGGTGGGTCACGTGACCACAGGCGTAAACACACAATGCCATAGAACACTGTCATGACCACAAGAGGCACAATGAAGTTTGACAGGAGCAGACACAGTGCTGTTACATTCCCCGCCGTGAATCTGATGTGCGAGTAATCAGTCACACAATAAACTTGGTTGCCGATGAACTCAAGGTTCACCATAGTTTGCATTCCAGCAGCTGAGCCCACTGCCCAGATCCACAAGGCTGCAATTACAAGTCTGAAATGTTTTGATATCGGGGAGGCCTGCAAAGGGTAAGTGACCCCGAAGTATCTGTCAACGGCGATAGCGGTTAAGGTCCACACGGAGCAAAACGGTGGAATATAGGTAACCCACACTGTGAACCTGCATGCTGTCAGACTTCCGGTACCACCAAACCACTGTTTCAGGAACAGGGTATCTCTGACCATGGCGGTCATGACAAACAGCGTCGTAAACAAGTCTGCGCAAGCTTGATTGAGTATGAGACGATTCGTGGCTGTTTTCATTAAGGGTCTTGTGCGAATGATGTGAATTAAAGCACAGTTACCAAAGAGTGACGTCATTATAAGAAGGATGTATGCAATATTCAAAAAGCCGAACTGCTCGGTCCACCGGAATATATCTATCAGGTGAGAGGAAGAGCTGTTACCTAATTGTGATGGGATAATAAAAAAAAATTGGTTCACACAATCGAATCATTTGTACCTTTCTGCATGGAATTTGCCGAGAAAATTTAGCATACAGATAAGAAAAGAAAACAAAGAGTATCTTTAAAGTGACACACGCAGTGTACAAGTTCTCACACGCGTGTACATGTTCTCACACGGATGTACATGCTCTACACGGTTACTTATTTTATTTCGCTCATCAATATCTGTGTAACTACGCACCTAACCCTCCCCTAACCAAACATTAACTCTAACTTGTCATCAGTTGACTGTTGTTGGGTTAAGGGAGGGGTGGGTGCGCTCAGACACTTACATTGATCCACATTTGATGTTTTAGTCAAGTCACAGTAGACAAAGGTTCACTATCGTTGAGTAACGGGTTAAACTGCGTTTGCTTTATTTCTATTGGCTATTGAATCAGATTGAAGCATGAAGTTCTTGAAAAGAATTTTACTTCAGTTGTGTATTTACTTCCTTTCGTTAAAAGCTCGTGAATTTGACACTTATCTCATTACATTCGCGAAGTCACAAAAGTTATCGCTGTCAAAGGAAATATTTTCCTCATAATTATTGGGAAAGAATTCCACAGCAAACAATTTCTGTTGGTAGAGTCCTAGCAGAGAGATTGACTTTATGTCTAAAAAGGCCCAAATTGTTACCCCGAAAGATGGAGTGATGCATTTCTTAAAATGTTGTTGAGACTGAGTTTTCTAAAAGAGGGTTTTATGTTCATGTTTATTTCCTGTGTGCAAGCTTTCTTACCCGCGACATTTAAGCTGTCCAAATGTGTCAATCAGTTCTAATCATTTGGATATAATATTATTACTTCTGACCTTACGTCGTTTAGGAGTTACCTTGTTTTTTCAAAGTGAAGGTTATGTTAGTCGGTAGTTCCATATTTCTTAAATCTTATATGAATCCTTGTAACCTAAAAGAGAAAGCAGACACATAAATGAATGTCGAATATAAATTCGGAAATAACTTGAAAGTATCGAAGGTCCAAGAGTTTCCAGAAACACTGGCACTTTATGAGCTGGAAGCAAATCAGTTTATCGTCGATTGTAGTGATTAAAAAATTTAGCACGACTAAGGTTCACAGAAAATATTCCGTGTACACCAGTCGCATACTCTAGGATATAAATTTCAGACGAGCTTAAGTCCAACCTGCATCATGGCAGGAAACTCTTACAGAGAAGTTCAACAAAATTTATCGTTGTTCTAGCCCTACTCGAACAAAGGTGTTCCAATTTTGATAACACTAGTGTTTATTATTACTCAAATTTTTGGGTTCGGTGGAAAATGCGGAGCGCGGTGTGTGTGGAAAATGCGGAGAGTGTGGAAAATGAGGAGTGTGGAAAATGAAGAAAACGAGGAGTGTGGAAAATATGGAGTGTAGAAATGCGGAGTGTAGAAAATGCGGAGTGTAAAAATATAAAAGAAATAAAATATAGAAGAATTAAAATATAAAAGAAAAAGATATAAAATATATACATGTATAAAGCTTGTATGCATGATTAAGAGTGAAAATGCAATGATTGATCACTTTTCTAAAGAATATGAACAGCTTGTTACTGTTGAGAGTAATTCTTCACTCGTTGAATTATTTTTTTTACGTATTTGTTACTGTTCTTTATAGCTGCAAAAAACAATGTACGATTTAGCCGTGAAAATGCAATAATGCATCGTTTTCTAAAGAAAATGGACTGCTTGTTACTATTAGTTAATTGACAATAATGTTAATGTTTTTTTGTTTACCAGTTTGTTACTGTTCTTACCAACCAAAGGAAAACACGATATAATCTTAAATTAAATAACTTTCTATACTCTGCATTTTCCACAATCCTCGTTTTACTTATTTACTTGCATACCTTTAAGTATTATTCTTTAATACAATCTTTATACATGTATATAATTTTATATCTTTTTCTTTTGTATATTTCTACACTCTCCACTCTCCACACTCCGCGTTTTCGACACTCCGCATTTCCGTGTTTTCCACCGAACCAAATTATTGGAAGGAAAATGTTCTGTCTATCAGTGACCAAGAAACGCGCTAATATTTCTGTCGCATTCTGCCATAAGTGTGGGTTTGAGGCTCGAATCCTTTGCTTAACACTGAGAAAGTATCTAAAAGAACTCTTGCTAAAAATGTTTCTCTCAATCTAGCTATTCAGTTTTTGCTGTCTCGTCAAATCAAGGTCTCTCAACCTCTTACCTCTTAGTAAGAGAAAATACTCTGTTTCCCAATCCAGTCAATCCACACTAAACTTACTGTGATCGAAATTTCAACCTTTGAGATGTCTTTCACCCGCACGGTAAAATACTCTTTTTTCAATACCTTTAACTTGTATGAACAGCCGCTCTCTGTTCCGTTCGTCAAAGAAGCACGTACAAACAATTCATTATGACAAACATCAGTCATTTCCGCTCATTTGATAACCTTTGAGTTGCCACTGATGTCAGAACTTCACAATTCAATTCACTCATGCACAATTTCACGCACGTGGGTTCTGGGTTAATGGGTTCTGTCTTATTGCAGCATATAAATTGTAGTGAACGGACGAAAATGCGTCTGAAACCGAAAAAGAGTTTTGACAAAAACTATATTGCATGCAATTCTGTAAAAACCATAAATCTTCACGATTCCAAAACTTGGCGTAACGCAGTTGACTTAAGAGGACTAAGAAAGAGAGGCGAAAAAATCTTCTAGAATAATCTAAGTCTGTGAATTAATTTTCCATAATAAATCTTCTCGTCTAACTGAAAAGTGCTATGTCAATTTTTGACAGGGGATTAAGGATGGAGAAACCTTGTTATTCTCGATGGAAAACCTGTCAAATGAAAAGGCCATTTCACGAAACCTCGGCATTGTAGTCAATTAAGCTAACAAATTTTCGATTAAAGTAGACTAGACTTCATGGTAATACCACCTAAAGGTCGTCAAAATTAGGCATATGACGCTCCTACAGGCAAAGTGTTTCCTAGTATTCTGCGTAGCGTTAACTACCTTCGCAAATAGTAATTTCACCTGCGTCATAAACGTATGAAAGTAAACTTCCAGCTTCTTCGGACGTTCAATGCTGTAAGCAAGCATAACAAATTGGATGTTGAATAGTCGTTTCCTGTTAGATTGTAAGCGTGTTTTTAATTGAATAACATGCTATGGGACCATTAAAAGAACGAGAGGATGAAAGAAACAAGGAGAAAGGAAAGAGGGAAAACAAAAAAAGTAAAAAAAATAAAAAACAACCAAACAAACAGAAACACAGACAAATGGGAATAGGTGCAAAGAGGCTTGGACGCGTTTTACAATGATTAATTATTGTCAGATGTTACGCATACAATATGTAAACTTTATTGATAAAATTCTAATGTTCCGCGAACATTTTAATAACAAAAATTCTTTAAATATTGGTCATCTTCCATGAAATTTTTATTAGGATATTTTAAACCTATCTTATGTTAATTCAATGTTAATTGGTTATGGTTAGACCCCAATCTTCATAAGCTAAAGGTTTACACACATTTGTAATGCATCAGATGACAGAATGTGTAGTCTCAATAAAATATATATAATATATACCGAATATAACGGCTCGTTATTTGAAACCGAATCCAACTATAGACGTTTGTTAATTTGGTTCGATCGATGACCATAGTTTCGTCGAACCACATTTGCGAAATTCCGAGGACACTGCCTTTTAGGGAAACAAAGTTTGGTAGTAACTCATTGGAAAAAACTCTCCAATCTTAGGTTTCTGTAATTGTCATACGAGGGACACTTATGTTCCGGGGACACTTTTTCTTGTTTTGGATGGATGTTCCACTACATTGTGCATTTGCTCTAATTCTACACTTTGCGATCGAAAAGACAAAACATTTTGAATCTTGATTTGCCTGGAGCTTTTTCCAAATAAGTGGTGAAATCCATTTCGGAACGCTTGATTAAAAGTGAGATAAATGTAAGGATTAAAACCGCTGAAAGCAACGGTTAACCAAACGAGGCTCAACTCTGATTTATAATATCTTTTCCCATGACCAGTAAACTGCACCACTAAAGTCAAATAGTATGGAAACCAACACAAAAAAAATAACGCCGCAACAACTACCATCATCTTGGTGACTTTCTTTGCGGTCTTTAAGGCCTCCGCTGATGCTTGACCGTGATTGGTTTGCTCGCCTGGGACCTCACGTGACCACAATTTGTAACATACAACGGTATATAAAACTGCCACTATGAACACAGGCAGAATACATAAAATAATAATAGCAGAAGCGTTGAATTCTTTCCACTCGTTGAATATATTATCAGGGTTTTCGTTGTAGTCGCAGTAAAATGAATCTTGGATGTTTTTCACAGTTCCCTTAACAAGCATATAAGACGAAGCAACAAGGCACCATAGCCACAGAAACACTATGGTTTTCTTGAGGTGTTGAGATAGAGGCGACCGCCTGAACGGCTGGGTGACGGCAAAAAAACGATCTATAGCTATCGCCACAAGAATCAAAACTGAAAAATTGCGTGGAACAAAAAGGCACGTGAGAAATAACTTGCACGTGACTTGGCCTGAAATTCCCCCAAACCATAATTTGCGTAAGGAAATATCTTGTATCACCGCTATATAGATTACTCTTGAAAACGTTGCCAGTAAATCCGAGCATGATTGATTCAAAATCAAGAAGTTGGTGGTGCTCTTGATAGATTTGCTTCTTCTGATGATTAATATGAGAACTGAGTTGCCGAATATTGACACCAGAAATACGATGATGTACGCTGAATACATCAGCCACGCAAGCTGGATACGTTCTCCATCAATGTTTGTCACATTCCCTACGTGAAGTTAAACAAAAACAAAGAAGAGAAAAAATCAAGACGTATGATATCAAAAGATGTATTATCGTCTTGTCGCTATCCAATAAACAATCGAATCTCAAACCTTCGGATTACTTGCTCTGATGTTTTACTAGCAGACTTCAGAGACTCAAATCATGTTCACATGGAGGTGGAGGACCCCAGGTAGGTGAGGTAACCCGCTGAGCTGGAGTAATCTGCCTTTTCTTATAATCTCTTGTTCTATCTTGATCACGTTTGCGTGATAGGTGGGGTAACCCGCCTAGGGAGGTTGCCCGGTCTACCGGGTATAGAAACCCGGTCTGACTGGGTTGTAGTTTGCTATGTAAACATTTTAAAGAGGGGTTCACCGCCTAGCCGGGTGTAGAAAATCTATTTCTTTTTTTAAATTTCAAACTACAATCATTTTCCCTTCCTCCCGCCCTTTGAATTTTTTTGTAATCACGCACGACGCGCGTGATTTCACAAATTAGCCAATCACGTCAAGGAACCCTAACCTGGACATTGGAAAACTGACCCGGACATTTTTCGCGTACTTTTCTTGTTTTGTTTTAACGGAGTTAGGTTAGTTGTCTTTTAGCTTTTATTCGCGCAAATTTGTTACCCCTTTGTCTGGAATTTTGAGAAGTGTAGGAGTTTTTGTTTTAGCCAAATGTTGTGGTTTATTTGACAAGTTTAATAAATATTTCCCCCAGAGTTTGGACTTTAGCCTCTTTTTCGTAAATTAATCCTTTTTTACAACGGGCTTGCGTTCATGTTGCATTTTGAAAGCGCGTCAAGAAACTCTAGAAATCTCACCTCGAGATTGAGATTGTTGTAAGATTGAAAATAAAAGCTGCCAAAGCTAGGCGGGTTACCTCACTTACTTGGGTTCCCCCACCTCCAGGTAAACAAGTCATTTATAGCTGGGGAATCGGTACAACACAAGCCACCAAACGTTTTAATTGTTTGCTTTTTCATTATCATACCTAGAACTTCAAATTTATAAGTATATTCAATTTCAACCCTTAAACGTACATCCTTGGTAAAAAAAAATAAAAACCCTAATGTTAACCAAAGCAATGCTCATCGGTAAGATTACACTCCTCAAAGCTCGGTTACATTACAAAGGCTGTACAGTCTCGGTTACATAATATTTCCATCACGTAACTCAGCTCTTACGTAACATCAAACACGTGACCTAATCCACCTACTCAGTTCTTTACTGCAGCTTTATAATCAAAATTAAAAATAACAAGATACTGTCACACTCTTACATTTTGTTTCGTATTCTTCACGAGACGCCATTGATATCAACAATTTCCAGACCGTCGCTCTTTTCTTGTAAAATAGCCTCACACTGTATGAAAAAAAATGTATATATACTCACATTTCTATTACGCAATTAAATTTTTGCGCTTAACCTTGAGCAAAATATACGGTAGTGGTATTCAAACGAATTCAAGCAATTTCATTCGATGTGACTGATTTTGAGAGTTGTGTAGAAATTCAAGTTTTTCAAAGCTTTTAGCACAACGTTTTCTATAAAAATTTCCTTCATTTACATCAATGAGGTCAGAAAAATGATTCCGAGCTGCATATAGTGGTATTAAAAGGAACATTACTTCACCTTGGCCATACGAGGCAGGGAAATACCAAAAAAAACGTGAAAACAAGCCTATTACCAGTACACTACATAGAAATTACTCGTAAGAAGTAATGTCTACCTCTTTTCTCGAAGATTCAACACCCTCTCCAAAAGCAAGTTACACTGTTCGCAATTTATCCATTTTGGATGATTACTTCAGCATTAAATTTTTATGGATATATTCTCGTGCAGCCAATAGATCAGTCTAGTTTCAGAGAGTCAATAATACCACTTGTACTTTTAACTAATTATCATTAGGAGTTGTCAATAGAAAGTAATGTTTGTTGTTTTAATGTGAAATATGTTATTTCCCGTTCTTTGTCAGCTGAATGAAAAGCATCCCGCGTGGACCAAATGAAAAAGTCAAGGGGATTCACAAAATAGGAAATTAAATTTGTTTGCCTAACTTATTTTCTCACGGTCTCGTGATCTTAGTAGTTGTTGCCCTCGATGTGCATAAACTTTTGTATCCGGGTTGCATAATATTTATGTGCACAGGTCTGTATTGGCACTGAAATGGCGATGTCTTTTTAACTCTTTGGCGTATGTTTTGTTTTATTGTTTTATTTTTATTATATTTTGTTTTATTAACATTACTAATCAAACTTTAGATTTATTGCTTTGGGTTATTTTTTTTATTGCGTGTTACGTAATCCTTAGGCCACAATCTAAATGTGAAACTACGAGGATTCGAGATTTATTGTTCGGCTTCATTTATGGAAGAGTTTTAATCAACTTAACTTTTCATAAATGTAATTTTTTCTTTTCTTTCTCTTTTATCTTTTTGCTGGAGAAATAATTTTATGCTATCGTATTAAGCAAGCGAAATTTACCTTGGAGTTTTACATAACAAAGCAATCGGTTTATTATCAGTGTTTTTTTACTGTGATGAAAATATGCATGTTGAAATCACAATTGTTTTGGTAAATATATAAAATTATTCATATCCATTTGGTGCATTTCTCCTGTCTGACATATAGGCATGCACGCATCCTTTGTTTATTATGTACCATGAATTAATATTTTTCTTTTCTCTGAGAAAGCTGGCAATGTTTCCCAGGCTTTTAGTTTGAACCTACCTTAACACAAGAATATGTCAAAAGTCCCATTCTATCCGACCACAAATAAACGACTTCCTTCATTACATAAAATACAGGGGTATTTGCATATCTTTAATTATATGCTCTGTCGTTGTTAGCTGTTAAAGGCAAAGTGAATACGAAACCTCAATAATAAAAAGTAGTGTTAATTCACTGATTGGAAAAGTGCGGATTCGAAATTTATTATTAGACTTTTGACCAATTTTATTTTGATTATGAATCTGGTAATCCGAATAGAGACGTTTCCAGTTCTGATTCGCGTCAGGGAAGAGGGTGGGTAATGAGGAAAGATCACGCAGAATTTTTGCCAATTATTATGATTTGTAAATAGCGTATATATCATGACAAAGATTTGAGATCTGAAATATTGATATCATGAAAACATGTTTGAAGGGCACACAGGGCACACGTCGGTGCAAAGTAGGAATGGAATTAGCAAATTGGCGAAGATTATTTCCAGCCTACCTGAAAACAATCATTCTGAACCAGAAAATTTGCAAGGCTGGAGACCATAGACTTCTCTTCAGTATATCTTGAGCGAGCTTAAGGATAGGCAACCGCAGTGAGTGTAACAATTCTACGACCTTAACTAGATTTGCTGCAGTTGTATACTTTGGGATCGTATGGGAAGGAATCGATTAATTTTAACCCTCGTAAACAGTTTCCAAACAGACCTTTAGAAGCAGTTCGAAAGTTCTGAATAAAAGTGAAGTAAAAAAAAAGGATTAAAGAAGCTGAAAAGGACAGTTGTACTAACAAGTAGTCGATAAACGCTATCATGTAACGGTGTGGTCCAGTAATCAAATATCAGCATTATAACTGGAATAATCCAACAGATTACATATAAAAGCACGATACAAATCATCATAATCGTGATTCTTTTTGCTGTATTCATGGCCTCAGCTTGGCTTTGACCCTGACTCCTTCTCCTGGAGCCTTACGAAACCACAGTTTGTACATAGGCACAATGATATTTGAAGACAGGCAGTACAGAGTTCAGCAAACCTAACGTTACCGATTACATCCAACTTCGTACACTAAAATAGTGATGTTCTCTAATGTTCTCCATGAATCCCTGCACAATGATGTCCATGGAAGAAGCTGAACACCAAATGCATATCCCAAAAATGAATGTTTTTTGAAATTGCAAGACAGAGGAGAAACTTGCAAAGGGCAAGTTACTGCATAAAAGCGTTCCACAGCAATCATTACCAAGAGCCAACATGAAAATTCGGTGGAATTAGTAGCAACGAGAGGTATAACTTGTAAGTAACGGTTCCAACAAGGTTACTAAACCAAGATATCCAAGGAAATAGTTTGTAGGCCGTGAAATTTCTATCAGCCTTAATACTGATATCAAAAGTTCAGCGAATTACCGAAAACTGAACAAAGAAACACAAGAGTATACGGCAGCATGAACCCACTATTAGCTACTCCAATGACGCTTGTTGCATTGCATTCTCTGAGGGAGAAAAATGAAATTTTGAATAAAAATGAACATAGATGCACGGTTTTGTCAGTGTTCAGCGTGTGTATGCGCTATTTAGCACTGCATTTATTTCGAATTCATTATCCTTTAGCAGCAATGGCGATTTGTTATCATTTAGGATAAGTGAAATTCTTTGCTTGAAGAAAAATGGCATTCGCTATGTTTTAACCAAGATGTGCAGAAAAATACCTTTGGAGTCTTCCTCGAGGAAAGAATGTTTTGGCAAACAGATTCTATCAATATACCTTTATAGCGAAGGCTCATCATCAAAAATTCGGTGAAATTAATTTCGCAAGCGTTTCCTTTGTTCTAGGTAGACTATTTGCTTTCCAATGGTTGCTTGGTATGTTAGTGATTTCACAATGACCTACAATGCAACAGACCGTTTTTTTTCCGTAGATTTTTCATGACATAAATGGTAGCGGACAAACGGTAGGGTTGATATATTTGCATATGAAGTCAAACACAGTTCTCAAGATTGACTTTATTTTTAAAAGGTTAATGCGTAGTAAAAAATTAAAATTACAAATCTTTGAGTGCATAGTGTGAAGAAACGGAACACGAATCTCAGAACTAAACCTTGCAAACCTTAAGAATTGAACCCTAAGAACCTTAAGAACTCAACACTGCGAAAATTAACAATTGGTTCATACGTCAGCTCAAGAGCAACTCTTACGCCTCTTTCGTGCTCTCCAAACTTCCCGCGTGCTTCATATCTCGATGAACGCACGCTGATGTATGAACCAATTGTTTTAAAACATTTTCAACCCGATGGAAAATTTTTTTTCGCGAGGGATTTGTTTGCTGACGTCATGAGCGTGCACAATAGGAATATGAAGCACGCTCGCGCAATTGAATTTGATTAGACAAATTTACTAGCTATGTTATAACTTGTGTTATTGTTTTTTTAGAGGGCACGGTAACGAATCTTGCAATCTGATTGGTTCTTTACCCGGTCAGTATTTTCCTATCTCTGCCCACGGGCCACGGTAACGCTTTCGTGAGTCTCCGAGTACCTCCCAACTTTCGTTGTCATTTTTCATAAATATACCTCGTTTTCCGGCTGGGCAGTATTTTAAGCAAACACGTCGGTCACTACCTCAAGCCGATAAATAACTTATGAATCCTCTCTTTTCTCTCTATCAAATCACTTTGGTTGACAGAAAAATATTTGTTTCAGAATGAATTTGTATAAACAATAGTGTCATTACGTTGGTTGACAAGCGGCCTAAAAACCGTCTGCAATTAATTTTAATCGTTCACAAAAAGTACCCAGAAAGTTGAAACGTGAGGTATTTGGTTACAGTTAAACTGAACGATGGAACTTTCATTCATTTAATATCTGAATTTTCTCGAGCAATTTGTTCATGGTGAAAGAGCGAGCGAAGTTTTAATTTAAGTTCTACAACAAATATACGCTCCTGGTGAGTCTTCCCAATTCCGTTCAATTTGGACATTTGTACCTTAAATTGCACAACAGAAATTGAAGGAATTTTTTGAGAAAAGGCCGCATTACATTCCCTTGTGTCTCGTTGGAGTGTGCCGTTCGAATTTAGTTTTTGTGAAGGAAAGATCAGAGTTAAACACGCCATTACAGCAAACAAACGAGCAAACTCTCACAACTTCAAAATAAAAAAAATTGAATTTACTCACAATTACTTTCCTCTCCGTTTACATAATGAACAGAGGTAAATCTTCGTACATGAATAATTGGTCGATGAGAGTGAATAATACTTTCCGTTAGATCATTAACTGATTTTGAAGAAAACATTGTCGTGACAGTCCATGCCAAACTAGTTCTGTTGGTTTTCAAATGTTCCTACGCTTTTTTTTCTCTTGCGCGCTCTCTAATTGACAGGTGTCAGATTGTGACAGATACTTGTAAAAATAATGTTTCAAAGTTTGTTTGGAAGCCTTTTAAATCACCTTTATCGATACGGAAATGAAAATGTTTCGCTGAGGCATCTATCTTAAATTTGCATCACCTCTATTTTAACTACCATTTACTCACTCAAAAATTGTTCAGTTTATGGAAGATCTTGCCGTATTTACGTCCATAAATCATTCGGGTTCTTTCGGAAAGAATCTCGTCAAGTTTAAAAACAATAAATATGTTATTTACCGGCTAAGGGTCGGTCCGTATGGTGAAAAACTGTGACCTCGGTCTTGAAAATGCTGCCCTCGGCCTACGGCCTCGGGCAGTATTTTCAAGACCTCGGTCACAGTTTTTCACCATACGGACCTCCCAGCCGGCAAATAACATATATATATTTTCTCTACTGTAATGAAAAGATAAATATGTCACGAATAAAAGATGACAATCATTAATTTTTCATTGTTTTTCGTCGTATTTAGCATATGCTACAAATAAGCTTTTTTGTCTTGCAAGAAGCTAACAATATTTTCCAATCTTTAGATGTAATACTCGTTTACACAAGATAACATCAGGAAGAGGGATCATGTCTAATTACAAATGACCAGCCCTTTTCATTATGTCGAAAAGTAAGCTTTGCCTTTTCTTAATCTCCTTTACTGGCGTCGCTTCACTCTCCGATGGGAGTAGATTTTCAGTATGTTACTCAACAGGGTTTTATGGGGGCAGAAATTTTATAAATAATTGATTTCTGGCCAATTCCTTTGTGTTCTTAAGAAAATGACCCTCTCAACTAAACTTACTCCTCTCCTATGTTAAATTTTTCGTTCAGAGGATAAAGGAGGTATACTTTATATATGTATATAGGCACATTTGATCTGGCACCTGAGACATCTGCCAACGTTTTCATGTCAAGTACAACTGATCAAAGCTCACGAAATAGAATTAAATATTTTACACATTATTAGAACATTTTTTTTTTCAGGCTGTTGTGGTAGATTTATCGCAATTTAGACACTTCCTACTACTTTGCAGAAGAATTGGAGGACTCTCAATGAAAAGACTGAACAACCTGATCTCATAGTCATGAGTAGCCACTGACAGCAGTTGTGATGAAAAAGATTTGAGATTATTATGGTTACTTCCCATTAAGCCAGCAAGAATATAGGACAGCGACCGAGGTCCTCCACTTCTGGCTTGGTGATAGTGCCTTAACTGTTGTTTCAGGCTTTCACCTCTCCTTTTACTGTGCGACACCTGGTGTTCTTGGGTCTGCCTCTCTTACCCCTCCCTTGAACCAATCTGATTAGGAATAATTATGCAAATACATTTTATGCGGATAAAGGATCATCGCAGAACTCTGGGGACATCCTTTAAGCTTTCCATGGACTCCATGGACAATAACATTGATTCAAAAACTCCACGGAACTCTAAGAACATTCTTCGATAATATTTTGGCGCAGGTAGTTTTAGGTGTAAAAGATACTGAACTTTCGTTAGTGCGTATTCAGATGTTGAAAATTTACCTGCTCTACAATTTTGTAGCCAACCGGCAGAGAATATGTCCATCCTATCTCACATATTATTCCGAACAGAAACAGATTAACAGATTTTAGGTGTAAAAGACACTGGACTTTCGTTTGTAAAAATTTACCTGCTCTACAATTTTGTAGCCAACCGGCAGAGAAAATATTCATCCTATCTCACATATTATTCCGAACAGAAACAGATTATAAACTTCTTTTCAGGATGTAATTACCTAGTTCGAAATAGCTATACCTACGAATAGGCAGTCACTGAAAGTTCCACAATTCCGCAGATTTTTTTTTCATATTTGCTGTAGGTCTACGCTTTGGGATCGAAAGGATAGAACACGATGAATTTTAGCCCTTTTAAAGCAATTTTCAAGCAGACCCTTAAAAGCACGCCGAAAGTTTTGAATAAAAGTAAAATAAATAAAAGGATTTAAGCAGCTGAAAAGAACAATTAAATTGCTACACAGTCGAAAAACGCTTTCTGGCAACTGCGCTTTCCAGAAATGCACTGTGATCACCATTTCTGTAGAAACCCAGCAGATAAAATACAAAAGGACAATACCAATCATCATCAGCGTGATTCTTTTTGCTGTCCTCCTGGCTTCGGCTTGTCTTTGGTTACGACTGTTTCCTTCTCCTGGAACCTTACGTAGCCACAGTTCGTAACTCACGATTGCGTACAGGACAGCAATCAGAAAAAGACAAAGAACAGTATTAAACAGACAGAAAGCCATCGATATCCACCAAAATTTCAAATTGCAATAATAACGTTCTCCATTTTTTGTCGAAAATCCATGTACAATGATGTCTAACAAAGAAGCTGAACACCAAATCCATATTCCAATAATGAATTTTTTCAAATGACGTGACAGAGGTGATAATTGCAGGGGGCGAGTTACTGCATAGAAGCGCTCAACAGCAATCATGACTAAGAGCCAAACTGAAAACACCGGTGGAAGAAGCAGCAAAAAATGATAAAACTTGCAAGTAATGGTACCCGCGAGGCCGCCAAACCAGAGATGTCCAAGTGTATAATTAATAGGAAGTAAAATATCTATCAGCCTTGCTACTGATATCAAAAGGTCGGCCACTGCTTGGTATAGAATCAGACAGTTAATAGTGGTCTTCAGAGAGTTATCTGTTCGTATGATGTGGATGAGGACGGAATTGCCGAATATTGAACCAAGAAAAGGAATAGTAAACGGCAGCATGAAGTCAATATTGGGTACCTCAATGACGCTTGCTGCATTCTCTATGAGAGAAACATGGAAATAATATGATTTATTTTTTCTACTTGCGCATCATTTTAATGAAATGCGTGCGTGGAACGTAACAAATATACCAAGGTGTTACATTGTGAAATAGGGCAAAATACGGACAGAAACGATCTGCGCAATCTTTGCCTTCTGTTCCTTTTTTTTATGACATCATGTTTTTTTAGAAACGAACTACGAAGCCCATAGGAATCTCTTTTGGTCATCAAGCACACTTGAATGGTTTCTTTGTGTTGTTTTCTTCTTTCACGCACGCCTTTTGCAATCGGCACTACGCTTAGATGAGACCGAATAAAAATTCAAAAACTAGAGGCCAGAAACCTAGAAAATTAAGCAATAGCATAGTAATAAATCACCTATCGATGGTTTAACATATATAATACGAGCGGAGCGGACATCCTGGTCATTGCTCGTATTTTTCCTCGCCCACGGGGCTCTGAAAACAGACCCCGTGAATGCTACGTAACTCGCAAAATATCCGCGCGTTTTATATGTTCAAACCATCGAGTAAGGCGTATTTCTTGAATGGTTTAAAAGAATGAAGATGGTTACTGAATTTTATGGAAGTTAGCATGTACACAAAATTTTCTTACTTCCAGAAAGTATGACTTCTCTTTTAGCCGCACACACCATGCGTAATCAACAAGACATAATAAAACCCAAAATCTAGGAGTTTTGAAGAATGATATTTTTGAGAATAGGAAAAGAAGTGAATCAGAGTTAAATACTACGAAAAAAGATTTTATGGTAACAGATCTTATCAGTACCTGTGTAACGAAGGGTGGAGTTCATTTCGCGGGTCTGTCCTCACGCTATGTAGACTATCAAACATCAAAGATCGTATCGGCCTTAAAAAAATATTTTTTACTCTGTGAGTTTCTTGAGGCAATACCTGGCTCGGATTTTTCACGAAGTGCTTTCCTTAGAGAACGATCTGCGATTAAAAGGACTTCCTTTTTCCGGTATAACCTCATAACAATTGATTATAGTTGAGTGGTTTAAAGTGAAGGTTGATGGGAAAGTTAGTTTATTTATATATAGAAGTCAAACACAACGGTCTATATTGAATTTGATTACCGCAAATTTGATTCATAATGCATAAAGTGACTGCAAGAATTTCATCTTAAACATTTCTCCCTCTACTGTGATTACAATCTCATTAAACCGACTTAAAGCTTTCAAGCTTATGCCCAGATATTTACCTCAAACATTCTCTACAGCGAAACCTCTTAGGAGGTTACAGCGATTATAATATAGTAGTAAAGCAAAGACGAAAAATTCCTTTCGTGTATATCATTTAATTATTTTCATGCTTTTTGTGATAATGACATATATTTGATTTTATTTCTTCATTTTATTAATAATTTATTTGGGATTAAAATTCATATAGGGAATTTCTAATTTGAAACTCCCATCGTACAAATATAAATTAAAAATTGCAGTTTTTATTTCCGTAGTGTGTGGCACTCTTCAAAATAAACATAACTTTGTAATCATAAAATTTTGATTGCTCTTCATGCTCTCTTTTACTTGAAAAGCAACTGAACTTTCATGGTCACATAAAACAATACATATTTTGTTAACTTTTTTTTTCATTTCTGATTAGACCGAACTTTGTGTTTTTAATTTTTGCTCCTGTTCAGGGGGGAAGATTTGAGAACCGTTTCAAAGCTTTTACTTCGTTCACGAAATAAAATTACTTGATGCTTCCTTTGTGTACCACATCTCTTAAAGTAATTTCCATCGGCCCGTGGGTGCGTCCCTATTTGATTGCTTAAAACCAGCTGGCAAAGAGTGTTTACTGTGTATGAAAAAGATTTCATACAAGTGCAACGCCAACAAACCAATTTATAATGCTGGACTTACTTTGAATTAAAGCTGTCTATTCAAATTTTAACTCTAGGGTCAGCAATAACAGTCACTTCATAAAATTCTTTAGCCTTTTCATATTTGCTGCAACTCAGTGCTTCGAGATCGAAAGGGAATAACACGATGAATTTCAATTTTCCGAGAACATCGAACAAACAGAGCCCTAAAAGCCTTTCGAAAGCTCTGATTAAATGTGAAATAAATGTAAGGATTTAAACTGCTGAAAAGAAGAGTCAAGTTACTAATGTCTACCGAAATAGTAGATATGGGAGTGATTTTCAAGATCTGCAAAACAAGTACGATTTCTGAGGGACCCCATGAGATCATGAATAATACTATAATCACAATCATCATCAAGGTAACTTTTCTGGCTGTCTTTATTGCTTCGGCTTGTCTTTGATTTTGACTGTTCCCTTCTCCTGGAACCTTCCGTGAGCAAAGTTTATAACACACAATCGCATAAAAAGCTGATATGATAATAAGAGAAAAAAAAATGTTTGTTGCACAAAAAACAAGTGTTGTCCCCGAAAATGTAACACCACAATAATAACGTTCCTCATCATTTGTCACTTTTCCATGCACAATGATGTCTGTAAAAGAAGCTAAAGACCAAATTCCAATCACAGATATCGTTTTTTTCAGATGTTGAGACAGAGGAGAACATTGCAAAGGACGAGTTACTGCAAATAAACGTTCCACTGCAATCAGTGTCAAAAGCCATACTGAAAACACCGGTGTAGCAAATTGGAGCAGAAAATAGGACTTGCAAGTAATGAGACCAAGTATTCCTCCAAACCAATAATACCCCAAGACAAATTCTTTACGTAGTGCTAAATGCAGTAATCTTATTACTGTAATTAAAATGTCAGCTACTGCCTGGCATAAAACAAGATGATTGGTGGTTGTCTTCAGAAGGTTCTCTGTTCGAATGAGGTGGATGAGAACGGAATTGCCAAAAAAGGAACAGAGAACAACGAGAGCAATCAGGACTTTGAGAAACAACTTGTCCTCCACACTACCGTCATCTTCATCGAGGCTTGTCATATTTTCTATGACAGAAGAATTGAATTTTATTTTTTCCAAAAAAAGGTAAATGTGGTTGCATTGTACAAGCTTGTGGATGTTCGGTGAATATTAACTATAGACATTCTTAGCAATAAATAATCTTCAATTATCGAAGCACACAATGTCATACTGGTCCAACAATTTGCGATCCCCCTTCAAACGCTGACAGCTTTTTCCATGTAATTAAGAAAATTCCGTTCCATCGTATCAAACACTACAGATGTAAGCTGTGTATGTCAAAGGTAGTATATAACCTATATAAGGTCACAAAGTGACTCTTTAAAGCAGGTTCCTATGAGCAAGTCTTATTACCTCTAGAACGAAGCCAATTACTTGTGTTCAACAAATTTCAGCTTTCGAGGACTCTGCTGTTTGGTGGAAATGTGGTGAAATTCTTGTCATCAGAGTATCTTTCCCTGCGAAAAACAATTTGGTGCCAGAGAAAAATTGATTCCAAAACTTCGAAATATTTCTGTTGTTCGCTTTTTCGACGATTTTTCTCAATCCCCAGAAGTGTTTTCCTTTTAATGGATTATTGTTTTGTCTGTTCTGTTTTGTTGTTGTTGTTGTTAACATCAATAAAAGAGTGGTATTGTACACATTAAGGGTAAATGGAAAATTTAATTGAAAACTGGAAATTACATAAAAAGGGTTTATTAAAACTCTTCCTTGTCATCATAAATTCAATTAAGTCTCCTACTAGAGTAAATAAAAGTATTAATGTCAACCATGAATAATTTACCATGAAATATAAAACCAAAAAGTAATTAAAATGAAATTGGTTTTATCAATTGCCTCGCAGAAATGAAATGAACGCCTTTGAATGTATGCAGCTGTGAGTACTAAGATCATTCATATGTTTTTTTTTTATGGAAAAAAATGCCACTTCATGACCATATTTCTTTACTAGGTAACAACACAATATGTGATATAATTATTTTCGTGAAGGAAAAATTCTAAATTGTATTGGAAAATCTTCAGCTATTGATTTCTGTAGATGTAATGTAATGTAATGATAAATATTTATTCATATAGCAATTACTACTTTTTTCATTGGGGATTTTTTTCGGGTAAAAACTTATCTCAAAAGGGACCAATTATATCAACTAGAAAATCCCAACTCTTTTCCCGGTAAAAGTAATTAATATACGGGATATGCTCAGCGTGGCCTCTTTTATTTTCTGCTCCTATTTGCTATACGGTTGCTTTCAGTTTGGCTTTTGATAAAAATATTTCTCAACGTTTTAATTGATGAAAAAATAAAACTAATAAGAATGCAGTGGTATGCTGCTGGTTTTACTTTTTGCAGTCATTTCCATAAACTTCTTTTGCCTTCTAGGATCGACCTTGTCTTCACCTTGAACTTTTTTTTTTTTTTTTAACAGCTTTATTGACCATTACACATGTTACATACAGAAAATTAAACAGCCAAAAAAAAAAAAATGAAATATATGTGCAAAGTGATTAAAAGTGATAAGGTCAAAAGGGAAGGTGCGAACAGGACGTGAGGACCCATGCGAGGCACCTCCCATGGTACAAATAATAATTAAAACACGATCAACCAAAAGACGCCAAATTTAATGCTAACTTTTTGATAGCATACGATTCCGTGATCAATATCATCATTATGGGGATAAGGGAAATACACCTAAAAGACTGTGAGATATTCTGATAATGGAAAAGTGGAATATCAAGATGGAATAGTAAAACTCTTTATTTTATAGGTACTAAGATTTACCCGTAGTGAATAAAATTCGTACTGATTCTAAATGTAGCCAATCAGGAGTACGAACGACAAAATTTCACTGTGAAAAATTATCGTTCGTCCAATCAGCAACGCGAACGACGAAATTTCACTAATGATGAATGAACGTACTGAAGAGAACGTCATGCGAGAGCCGTTGCACAAAACCCGCGCGCTTTGAAAAATGGCCGAGGGAAGGTTCGCTTCTGTTTACTCAGTTGAAGAATTCATTTTAGAACACGAAAACAAAAATACCGCTCAAAAAACTGAAAGAGATGTAAGATTGCTTGAAAGATTTTTGAAAACGAAGGACGAAGACAGGAAAATTGAAGATATTCCAGCGGCTGAGTTGAATAAATTCATTAGCGAATTTATTATCTCCTAGAACTACTTTTTACGCTTTTCATCGCCCCATTTGTGCTATTTGTCTACCAAAGACAACACGAAAAAATCTCAGCACCTATGAAATAAACACATTACAGCATGGAAAATGCTTTGTACGATTTTCATTCACTCGTTGATACATATCAGAAAACTCACTCGTTCGCTGCGCTCGCTCGTTGGTTTTCTGATACTACACAACTCGTGAATAAAAATCGTACGCGCGCATTTTCCATGAAGTAATCTCTATATCCCCCACCCTTCGAGGCCCACCCTCACTAAGTGGGTCTCGTGTCTTGTAAGGATTTGTAGAGAATGCGTACATACTGTTCGACCGGAAATAGTAGAGGAAAATAGTAGCAACAAAGCTAGTTTTCACAAAGGTTTCTTTGGTTTATTAATTTAAATGAAATATAGAGAGTTGTGAGTCAAAGTTACGTGTATTCACTGTATAATATTTCGATATTCAATATTTTTTTTACTATGATATCACAGTCAGCCCAAAACCTAATAAGTTTCAGAAAAAAAATACCAAGCCAGTATTCAGATTTCATTGAGGATACGCATTTTCTCTCATCTTAATTTTTAAACGTAACCTTACTTTTAATATACAGTCCACGATACATGTCGCACAGCATTTTAGCAATTTCTGAAAATACAGGACTTTTTCCTATAGGCGATCAGTTGGTTTGCGATCGGTTAAAATTGTTTTTAGAGGCAAGAAATACGAATAATTTTGGAATGTAATCTCATTTTCTAGCTGTGCCTTCCGTTGTATGTAGTTTAGAGCAACACATAAAATGTAGGAAAATATTTGACAAAAAGGAAGACTGACATTTTTGCTTGTTGATAAT
The DNA here is from genome assembly GCF_036669915.1 of Pocillopora verrucosa. NCBI lineage: Eukaryota > Metazoa > Cnidaria > Anthozoa > Scleractinia > Pocilloporidae > Pocillopora > Pocillopora verrucosa. The sequence continues at coordinate 14,361,740 of NC_089315.1, read as the reverse complement.
AATTTTTAACGTAATTCTTAATGATATGAATCGTTAACGTCTGAACGATGGCGTGTATTTCCCATGTTTCATTTGTTTTTGACCAATCAGATGGTTCCCTTCGAATTCAGTGGTTGCCATCACTCTTGAGGCAGTGTGACGTTGTTCACTTTGACTTGACATCTTAAAACATGTGATCATAAAATATTTAAGAGTAACGAAACCGTCCTTTGTTCGGCGAAAGACTTTTGCTCGTATTATGCTTTTCACACTGAGCTTCTCACAGCAACACTACATGAACGATCACACTTGTCTTTAATATTTGCTCAAATTCGAATCTTTGTGAACGAAGGTGAAGAAAATTGCAATTTTCCATTTTCTTTGTGCATTTGCTTAAGACATTTTTAAATTCATGCCGTAACTGTTGGTTAAAAGCGAAATAGATATTAGCATACTGCCACTGTAAAGAATCGTCTGCCAAGCCAGAAATAAACATTGGTTAGAACTCGTTTTGACATAACCCCAAACATACATGCAAGGCTAATCTAAAAACATACGGAAGCCGCCAACACAGTAGGAATAAAACAACAGCCACAATCATCATACGGGTAACTTTTCCTGATGTTTGAAGAACTTGTGCTTGTGCTTGACTATGATTGGCTCCTTCCTCTGGTACCTCACGTGACCAAAGTTTGCGGCATACAATAGTGTAAAGCAACAATACTATCACCAAAGGTAAGGCAAAGCTTATTGTGGCCATGAAGTGCTAAAACTGGCGAGGGATCGAAAACAGGTTGTGAGCATACTTTCAACTGACATGTCAAAGGCATTTGACTCGTTACACCCACCACTACTTCTGAACAAGCTTGAAGCGTACGGTTTTCAGGAAAACGCTATTCAACTTTTAAACAGCTATTTAAATGAACGGAAATATCAAGTAAAGATCGGCCGTCATGTTAGTTCGAGCCGATTCGTGAGTCGCGGCTGTCCTCAGGGTTCCGCGCTTGGCCCGTTGTTATGGAATGTTTTCCAGAATGACCTATCCTACTGCCTAACAGCGAACTTGTCTATGTATGCCGACGACCATCAAATTTACCACGCAGGAGCAGACCAGGCAGCTGTGACTTCCCAGTTAAAGGATAGTGCCAACTTAGCAACAACGTGGTACGATTCTAACTTATTGGCGGGAAACCTCAAAAAGTACCAAGTTTTGAACTTGGGCTTCACTCAAAATGACAGCAATATTTGCGTGAATGATGTTGTGATTGAAACTAAAGATAATATCATACTTCTAGGAGTAGTGTTAGATTCTAAGCTAAATTTCTCTGAGCATGTAATCTCTATCTGTAAAAAAGCCAGCCAGAGAATTGGTGTTCTAATGAGACTACGAAATTTAATTCCTATGAAATCTAAGTTAATATTATTCAAAAGCGCGATATTACCATTCCTCACGTACTGTCACCTAGTGTGGCATTTTTGTAAAGCGAGTGACACTCGAAAGCTTGAAAGACTACAAGAAAGAGGACTTAGAGCGGTTTTCAAGGGTAATAATTCTAGTTATGAACAACTATTAGAGAAGGCAGATCTGCCAACACTACTAAATAGTCGCTTACAGGATCTGTGCATCCTTATGTATAAAGTAAAGCATAAACTGTGCCCTGCATATATAAGTAACATCTTTAAAGAACCAAATAGTAATTACAATCTGCGGCAAGCAGATTTCTCTATACCTAGGTATGAGACAGTCACCTATGGCAAGCACTCTATTAGATATTTAGGGCCTAGGCTATGGACAAAACTACCCAAGAGTATCAGGGACGTCACAACCCTAACGTCGTTTAAAAGCAAGATACGCCAGCTCAATATAAGTGAACTTTTAGATGATGGCTGCGCAGGCTGTAGCCTTTGTTCATTTTGACTTCTGTGTATTTTTACTATAAATCTCTTAATGAGTTAACTATAGATATTTTACCTACTACTGTATATAGTTTTTTTTAGTTTGTATATTCTCCCCTAATTGGTGTCCCCAAATTAGTAAGGGATTTGTTCCCTGGCTAGACGGTTTTTGACACTTTAATAAAGTTTCTATTCTATTCTATTCTATAAACGTTATCCATGTGTCTAAGAAATTGCAATTATAGCATCCCTCGACGTGAGTAACTAATTTGTTTACAATTACATGTGTTGAAGAAGCCGCAGATTTTATTTTATTTCATCTATAGATATCGGAGATATTTCTAATGGCCGACTTGCAGCATAAAAGCGATTAATAGCTATTATGATAAAAGCAAACTGTAAAGAAGGGTGGCATACTTATGCTCACAAAAGCAAGCTGCAAGTGGCCTGACCCAACCCTCGCCCAAACCATAGGTTCCCTAATTCAAAACTGTGGGAAATTAGAAATAACAAGGAATTTCCAACCAGCAGGTCAGCGCATGCCTGATTCAAAATTAAATAGTTGGATGCAGTTTTCATGGAGGTGTCTGTTCTTATATGAATAATTACTGAATTGACATAAAGGGACGAAAGGAGCACAGTACTGTAAGCGATTTGCATCAGGCACACGATGAGGTAATCAGTCTCCCCTAAAATTTTTTGTCGTGTTGTCTTGGGAAAGAGAAAAAAAACGGTCATCTCTGAGTCATTAACTAATCTTGAAATCGATGATATGGCCTTCATGTAGATTCTTGTGTGAAATGCAAAATATCTCCAGAGATTACGACTCATTTCTATCCGACGTAAGTACCAATTCAAATTCCTTTGAACTATAGCACAGGCTTGTGAAAACTAAGCAAACGGATCAGAAGAATTTGAGTTTTATTACCTTTGGTACGTGAATGTAGTCCGTAGCGGTGATAGGTAAGACAGAGATCGAAGTTTATACCAGAACTGTTAGGCAATAATGTCCAATTTCCATTTGTAGTACTTTTGTTTCCTTCCACAACCGGCTGTTTATGATCTGTGATAAAACAAATGTTTTGGTAGAAATTAAACATAAGACATAATGAGAGTAACGTCTTCTACAATCATAACATATGTTTCTATGTCTTTCAGACTGTTGTCAGTGCTATTTAAAATCTAGTCCTCCATTAGTTACATTTTACTCACGTTCGTCCCCAAGGGATTCCTTGAACTAGCTGCGTGGTCAATTTAACTTATTAAATATCATGGCATTCTTTTGTATAGTTTCAGACTCGGCGTGTTCAGATTTTGGTCAATTTTCCTAAAGAAACATCTACGTATTGCTACTCAATCCTAGAAACGTCCAATTCACTTTCTTGCGTTTACTCAATCAGATTACAAACCACCGGGGTGCTCTGATCTGATACACCCATTATTTCAAATCCATATCTCCTTTCTCTTTCCAGAATGACTATTTGCCAAATTCTATCTGATACAGACGGCACAAAAAGCAATCACTGGTCATGAATCGCTTCTGATTATTCAGTAGAGCGAATTGTTCGTTCGCAAATTAGACGGTGAACTCAAACGTCAGTAAATTTCACAAAATTTTTCAGTTTTACCAAACTGTTACATACATGTTTGGAAACTTCTTCGGGGTGGGGTAAGCTGTATAAATGAAAGAAGCAAAGATTTTCATGCCCCCACAGCGGAAATATAAGTAAGGTAAATTATGGTGTTTCAGACAGTTACAAACAGCAAATATGCCATCTCATTGTGCTCAATTTTTTTTCCAGTTACTCGATAACGCGTGAAGAAAAATGGTGAAAAACTCTCTTGCTCACAAGCAAGGGACCAAAAGCAAACAGTAAGAAGTTATACTTTTGGCATGTGCCGCAAGTGTCGCTTCGTTGTAACATCTCGCCATCCAAATTGAGGTGCTCGAAGACATGTTAAAACGGTTACCAAAACAACTCTTGTTTATGTGATTTTAGTGGAATTGAAAAAATGTTATTTGTCTTCTTTCAATATGTGCTCCCCCACATTTGCTAACTTTTCTTCGTTGTAAAATCAGCTTCTCAGCGAGTGCCCTTAGTTTGCCCCGAGGAAGTCTGGATGCGATTAAGAAATGCAACTTCCCAGAAGCCTTTAAATGCTCGCGTATCTCTACCTGTGGCGGGAGATTCGAGAGACTGCTGGAGGATCCTTTGTTTTCTACAGGCTTTTTAAATACCCATGGACATTTGAAATAATCCTAGAAGAGAGTTACCAGCAGCGGAAGCGGTTGAATTTTAACAGCGTTTGCTTCTATTTCTTTCCAGAAGCCTCTGGCAGAGCTTCCGTGAGTTACGGTTTCGATACGGTTGACAAAACAGAAATTCAACTTGGATCTTGAACAACAACGCACTACCTAGTATTCTTGAGTTGTCTTGAGAGACTCTGTTCGCTAAGGTAGAAGGTAAGCATAAGACTTGACCAAAGTTTAGGAGAAACTTTTAAAGGGCAGTTTAAGGCAAATGTTCGTGGATTCTATTGTCAAATAATGTGCGAATGATTGAAAGATAAATCTTTAAATCGTAAACTTAAAACTGCCAACGAAAGACATTATCAACTAAGTTTTAGGTTCCTGTCGGTTATTGTTTTTTGGGTAAGGACAAAATAACCAGGCAATGGAACTACAACTGTCAAGTCCTTGCTTCCCTTGGGTCTATCATGTAATGTTTCGACATTATGATTTCCCAATCACTCTTGCTCTGAGATGACGTGAATAATTTTAGACCAATTTACACTCTGCATTACAAATTACACGTTTGAAAAATGCTGGTTATGTGTAGAATAACACTCACGATTCTACCACAATCATTAACAAGACCTCAGTTTCATTAGCCCCCCTTCAATGTTGGCCAAAAAGTCCATGGAATCATGATACAACATTGTTTTTTTCGGGGGGGAAAGGGGCGATTAGGTTAACTTAACAAGGGCAAAAAAGTTAAAATTGAAGTAATAGGGGGTTGAAAAGATCAGCGTGTAAACAGTGTTGTTGCAAATTGAGGGGGTGGGGTGGTACATAATAATTAATTAAATAATTTAAAATGACATCTGTCGCCCCAGGATAAAATTATATGGCTGGTTTTTCCCTTTTTTGCCTCCATCCTTGATGAAATCTCTTATTTTATCTTGATCACGTTTACATGATAGGTGTGGTAGCCTGTCCTGGCTGGTGGCTCGGTCTGTCGGGTAGGGTAACCCAATCAGTCAGGGTCGCAATGTGCCGCGAGGGTCGCGTTCATGTTACATTTACAAGCGCGCCAACAACCTCACCCCGGTATCCTGGGGTTGTAAAAATTGTTCGTAAACGCAAGCTATTTTTCGAGCACGGCTAGGCCTACCTGGAGTACCCCACCTTCACGTAAACAAGCCCTTAAAAGGAAGACGATATGACTCTTTGAACGGCGTGACGCGCCAGACAGCTGGTAACTGCGTGACTTTGATCTTCACTCTCAGGTTTTGGCATGAGAGAAATTCTTGCCATGCATTTGTGGCGTGAAGGAGAAAGAAAGCCGGGAAATGTTGGTGTACTTCTCCCTAATTGGAATGTAAGGTACCATAATGATTCGATTTAGCGCCCTCTTTCAATAAGCACCCCCTCTCTAAGAGAGCCCCCTTCGAATCAGTTTTGCAAATAAGCGCCCCGGTTCTATTAAGCGCCCGTATTGAGTAAGTACCCTTATTCCAATAAGCGCCCCTATTCTGTTTCAGTAATAGAAATTATAGAGTGCTTGTACACTGAGATCAACCGTGGTCCATCTTCCTTTAATTGCTCACGTGAAGCCTCACGACAAAAAAGTGGTCTTCGTCTCAGTCTCTCAACTATTATGTCGCTGTTAGTGCTCAGTTTCTTAAAACGAAAGATCCTGTCTTAAAATTTTGCAACAATTGCTCGGCAAGTCGTTCTAGCAAGGAAGGGCCCACGGACCATAAGTGAGTTTTCCAGTTAAAGCTTTGTTTCACATTCTGCTGATTCTCAAAAAAGAGATAAGCACCTTGTCCCTGTGAGGAGAGCGGCCTGTTTCAAATAAGCGCCCTCCCTTCAACTAGCAAAAGTAAAGAAGCGCCCGTGGCGCTAAATCGAATCATTACAGTTGTACAAAAGCTAACTCTCATGATAAATTGTTGAATGGAGAAGGATGATGAACTTTTTTTCATGCAATAGGGTGCTCATCACTCAAAGAGAAGACAGCTCTCACTGACGATGCAGTAACAGCGTCGAAATTCGTGAAAAGTATGCCAGGAATCTGGTATTAGGACCCTACTCAGACCTCTAGCGGGCTAAGCCGCTCACACAACAGTGTGAATAAGACCTTGCTCGCAGGCCAAGGTTCGAAACGAGCGCCTCTCAAAAACCGTCGACACTCATTGGTAAAGTTCTGTACTTACAAATTGTTGATGTAACAACCGGCGCTCTTCTTGGTCCAGGTCAGAACGATGAGATCTGTATCAGAGGACCAACAATTATGAAAGGTTGTATTTGATTATGAGCGAACCATAGTACGCTCCAGAAAGCTATGTATTCAAGGCCAGGTTACCCATGACTTCCGATGCCACACCTGTTTTCTGTAGCGTGAACCACCTAGGAGTTGCGCATATCACCAACTTTCTCTACATGCGCCTGAAAATTGTCACACTGAATTGAAATGGTGGAATACATGATAAAATGAAAAGCCGCGGGCTTATTCACTCAGGTTTCCATCTCAGCATGAGGATCAGCATAAAACTTTCAAAACAGTCAGTGCTTTGACGGGGGTTGGGGGAGGGGAAGGGGGGGGCGGAGGGAAAAATATCTTTTGCACAACAAAGTTTTATTCTTAAAATCGCCGAAAACTAGCCGCAAACTGTTTTATTTTGATCTCAAAAGCGAATTCATTACTTGCGCATACGTTATTTTGCTCTGTATACTCTTTTTGGAAAGCACACCAGTCAGTTTCACGAAGTGCGTCGCTGCGTCCTGATCGGGGTAAAAGTGACTAAGACAAATGACTAAGTTTACCGATTCAATGACGAAACCTGACGAGAGTTTAGCAATCGTGAACGAATACTCCCGAAAACCGAACGAAAATTGGTTCTTTTCTGTCTCGACAAAAGCGGTAAAATTTCTCTTAGAAGAAAATCGCTCTACACGTGTCCTCGCTATTGGTCCCCAAGTGGGTGCCTTCCCCCTGCCAAACGTTAGGCTAATGTCGAAGTAAATCTGTGTAAATCTTAATCTCTATCCCGGCAAAAGCGGTATAATTTCCTTTAGTGGAAAATCATTCTTTGCGGCGCGTCTTCGCTTTTTGTCTTCAAGCGTCTGTATGAAATGACAATTTCTCCCCGGTTACCTGAAATATCCTGAAGCTGCAAGGGTGATACAAGACCTTATGACGAAAATGGGCATTTCTTTATCGTGGACGGGTTGAAAGAACTTATCAAGTACAACGCATTTCAGATAAGTTTTTAATCCTATTCTATCTTGTGAACTTTTCGCCATCTTGCAACCTCGCTTTAGGTCTAAGAACCTAAAGTGGAGAGGAGTTTGGGTCTGATGACGAATGTAAAACGCGAGGGTCTATGGAGCGGAGGGACCAAAATATACTCATTTTTTCGCGTGAAGTTTTAGATGAGGAACGCCTGAGTATGAGTAGAATTTTGGTTCGTATAAATCGCGGAGAGCCGCTCGTTTTCAGCTAAAACAAAACAGAAAATTTAGATTTTAAATATAATTACATTGTTCACTTGATCGTCAAACTAAAATATCTCTCGATAAAAATTGTACGATGAACAGTGACGTCGTCAAATAACTATCTTTGTCTCCTTCACACCGGCATTTATATGAGAAACATTCTCTCTCCATATCGAAGCAGACTTATTTGAATAGGGAATGCAACAGACTTGGTATGTCGACTTTGCAGGGGACCTTTTCTTTGATGAGAATTTCAGACCAAGACTCGTTAAAACTTTCATCATTCAGCGTTCCATCCGTAATTTCCATACATTTCCCCGTATTTCCATGGGCATACTCGAAAGGTGATTCGCCTATGGCCCACCACGATATTACTAACTTTGAGGCCATATCTGACATGGAACCCAGACCTTTTTCCTGGCCAAAGCTTGCAAAAAACATCCTCACTGTCTCTTTATTTCAAAGTTATTCTTCATCCTGTCAGCGTCTTCTTACGAAATTACTTTATTTTTACTAACGGCCTCCGGCCAAAAGTTATTTCTTAAAAAGACACTTCAAACGGCCCATGGACGCTTTAAAATATCACAGATGCGTCGATTAACGTTCTATTTAACTTCATTGAGATATTCAGACCGATGCGTAATTTAGACAGGCAATTTTCAGAGCTTCATTTATTACTCTCATAGATTTTGTTTGTCTCATGTCAACAATTATTAACCAAGAATATATGGTGTGGTATGCTCGTGTTCGGACGCTCTACCAATGAGCAATGGGAGATTCGTGGCAGGCTGTAGTGGACCTCAATGAATAAGCTTTTTGACTTGATTTTCTCTGAAAAGGAGGGAACAAGCAGTAAACACAAGCATAAATTCTTAATTAAAAATAGCACAACTTTTTCTGTTGCTTGTAAGGCCAAAGTTAGTCATAAAATTCATCGAGAGAAAAACTTTATTCTTTAACCCGCAAGATCAAATTAGAAATTCTCCCTTATAGCCTCTTAAATAATTTGAGAGAACTTGACGTTCTATCAATTGAACGCTTTGTCTGAAAAGCTTGGCTTTTTTTCTGTATCTGTTTATTGGATAGTATAAACGCATTGATATTGTATTGCATGAGAAATAACAAGTTAATTTTCAAGAATTGAAGTGAATATATCTGATAAATATAAAAAAAAAGCATTGTTCATGTTATTCGCGTCCGTTGCAACACTAAAGGGGACAAGCCTGCAGGCTGACAGATCGTTAATCGCATCAAGCGTTGCATAAAGAGACGCAGTAAAACGAGATTCTTCTCCTCTTGGCCACGCAGTATGTAAACATAGGCATGCAACGCATGCAAGCGTTTTGTGGGTTAGGATGGGCCACCAAGTATTTGACGTTTGCATTTTTGTACAAGAAAAAAGTAATCACGTTTCAAAAGATTCCAACGAAAACATCGTTTAATGGAGAGCGAAAAAAGGTCCTTTCAATTAATTCGAAACAAACTCAGGCACAGGTCTTTTGCGGTTTATTGTCTTTGTTGTCTAAATAATTGTAAGCAAAAATAAACTGCATTGGTACAACACCGTCTCCTTCAGAACTATTGTTTGGTCTCATCACGCAACACGCTCTCTCTCCTCCCGTTGTGTGACGAGAGCGAACAAAGGCTACGAGGGAGGATACGCTTGCATGCGAGACCTCATTATTAGCATTTGGTCACGAGCGCTTTTTCGCCCGCGCGAACGTATTAGGTTTTCAGGAACATGAGCCAGCGAGAGGTCTGTCCGGGCTTTGGTACTGATAATTAATGCTACATTCCCTGCAAACCTCTCCCCGACTTGTCTTATAATGTGTACTCAATCTTGGCCCCTCAGGGGTGGGCTGAGATTCACCACCCGCCTGTTACCTTAAAATAGACACATGCTGCTGATTCTAATTCTAAATTTGGCTGCTTCACTATACAGAGCAATAAAGCGTTCAGAGTTAGAGTCGAGGTAAGTACGATATTTAATTGTTAATGCGCTAATGTGTTAATGCGACCTCTCATCAATTTTCCAATTCATATTTCATCGCCTTTATAATCAGAGCTGCTGTTACATAGACCATTATAATATTGATTAATATTCTTACACAACATGAATTTCCATAGAAGGACGTCGTTTTTAATAAACTCCATCTTTTGTCCAAATTTTTTTTTGTGTCCCTTGGATAAAGAATATCTGACGCATTAACATCGGTACTTCTGCCGTGTTGAGTCAAATTCGTTTCATTCATACCTTTCCGTCAGTTGTTAACAATCAAACCGCTTGTGTGAATTTGATCAAATAGACATGCCCAATCTGTGCCCTAAACGTCATGAGAAGTTTACAAATGCTTATATGACTTACACAGTACGTTTTACGCGGGGAGTCAGTTATCTTCGACAAAACAAGTTTTGAGATTCAGAAAGATGGTAACCGTTTTTAGTGTTCCCAATGTAAACAATAGGTGAAGTAAGGCCATTCGAAATTGAAATTTTTTTCATGAATATGTTCATCAAATGAGCAGAAATTCTTCTTCTCATGAAATCTCCGTTGGGCCCGGCTCTTCTAATGTTATTTCCTCGGCCGTCCTAAGAAGCTTAACTTTTTTCAATGTCAGTTGTAACGCAGAGCACATACAAATCACACAGTATTGCTAAATTTCAAATGAATTCAAAGCGGGGAAATCTAGTCTGGTTAATATTTTAACCTTGTGCGCTTAACTTATGGAGAGGATCATAAGCGATGGATTTTCAGGTTCCTGAACGGTTTTTTTTTTGTTCTGTACAAATCGAGCTCAACTCTGTACTTGGTAACCGTTCTATATTCTGTTTTATAATTCTATAATTCTATTTTATTTTTACAATAGCTTTTCGCATTTATCTTTGTTTTGCAGGGGAAGTCGTATTGCGGTTTCTTGCTTTTGGTTTCATCAGTCATACGAGTAGAATATCAACAAGACAAGCTTCTTGTGTAAAAGGTAAGTGATGAAAAAAAAAATTTAAAAACAATCTTTCCCGCTTTACAAAACTGAAATGTTTTGCACTGGACATTCAAAGCCAGAGGATTTAACCTCCAAATAGTCTTAGATCTTGCCAAAGATTTGTTGCTTAAAACTTGACTTAAACTGAACTTAGTCTGCAAAATATAATGATGAACTCAATTTTAGGGCTTTAACTTTCATGATCTCACTAAGTCCCCTTTGCAAATGTAACAAATATCTCAGAAAATATTTTTAGAGAATGAAGTGTTGCGTCTTCTCATAAAATTTCCGTTTGGACCGGCTCTTCTAATGTTGTTTTCTTGGCCTTCATGAGTAGCTTAACGTTTTTCAGTGTCAGTTAAACCGCAGAGTATACACAAATCACACAGTATTGCTAATGTTCAAATTAATTGGAGGCGGGAAATCTAGTCTGTTTGATAATTCAACCCTGTGAGCTTAATTTATGGAGAGGATGATGAGCGATTGATTTTCAGGTTCCTAAACGGCCTTTTTTTTTGTTCTGTACAAATCGAGCTCAATCTTTATACTTGGTAACCTTTTTTCTCTCTTCGGTTCATCAATTTTTTTTCACCCATTTTACCTGTATTTTACAGAAGGTTTCACGTCTTTCTTACTGTAGCTATTCGCATTTATCTTTGTTTTGCAGGGGAAGTCTTATTTTGGTTTCTTGCTTTTGGTTTCATCAGTCATACGACTAGAATATCAAAAAATACAAGCTTCTTGTGTAAAAGGTTAGTAGTAAAAAAATAAATTTAGAAACAATCTTTCCCGCTTTACAAAACTGAAATGTTTTGCACTGGACATTCAAAGCCAGAGCATTTAACCTCCAAATAGTCTTAGATCTTGGCAAAGATTTGTTGCTTAAAACTTGACTTAAACTGAACATAGTCTGCAAAATAAAATAATGAACTCAATTTTAGGCCTTTAACTTTCATGATCTTAATAAAATTCCATTGCAAATCTAACAAATACCTCCATAAATATTTTTTTAGAGAATGAAGTGTGCGTCTTCTCATGAAATCTCCGTTTAGACCAGCTCGTCTAATGTGGTTTCCCTGGCCTTCATAAGTAGCTTAACGGTTTTCTAGTGTCAGTCGTAACGCAGATTATGTACAAATCGCACAGTATTGCTAAATTTCAAACTAATTCGAGGCAGGGAAATCCACTGTATTTGATAATTCAGCCGTGTGTGCTTAAGTTATGAAAACGATGATGAACGATTGATTTTCAGGTTCCTGAACGGTTTTTTTTTTGTTCTGTACAAATCGAGCTCAATCTTTATACTTGGTAACCGTTTTCCCTCTTCGGTTCATCAATTTTTTATTCACTCATTTTACTTCTATTTTACAGAATGTTTCACGTCTTTCTTATAATAGCTTTTCGCATTTATCTTTGTTTTGCAGGGGAAGTCTTATTTCGGCTTCTTGCTTTTGGTTTCACCAGTCATACGACTAGAATATCAAACAATACAAGCTTCTTGTGTAAAAGGTTAGTAGTAAAAAAATAAATTTAGAAACAATCTTTCCCGCTTTAAAAAACTGAAATGTTTTGCACTGGACATTCAAAGCCAGAGGATTTAACCTCCAAATAGTCTTAGATCTTGGCTAAGATTTGTTGCTTAAAACTTGACTTAAACTGAACTTAGTCTGCAAAATAATGAACTCAATTTTAGGACTTTAACTTTCATGATCTCACTAAGTCTCCTCTCCAAATGTAACAAATATCTCTGTAAATATTTTTAGAGAATGAAGTGTTGTGTCAATTTGACACCGTCCAGCTGATAAGTTTCTTTATTCTCCAAAACTGTTGGCTGAAGAATATATTTATATTGTAGGGGGAAACTGCACGTTAAACAATTCCTTGGTGTCATAGTCTGGGAGTGAAAGTGTAAAAGAAGATACGCGATGAATGAACCGAAAAAATAAGATTTTTAAATCTGAAATCTTTAAAAAAAGGAACATGAGGATGTCATGTTTTTCATTTAAATTGCGCGGAAGTCAGCAAGTGAAGTAGTTCTGTCTTAGGTTTTCTAAACGATTCTTTGTTTCACCGATGAGGCTGTTGCATTTTTCATTCTGGTCAGTTTGTCATTCATCTCTGTTTTTGCAAGGAAAGCGTTATTTCAGTTTTTACCCTCGGCTGCCTCAGTCATTCGATCAGAACACGAAACAAAATAAAACTCCTTGTTTAAGAATAAGCAGCAAAAATAAAGAAAATATCTGCTTACAGTCCCATCTCTCTCTTTTTTTTTATTTAAAAAATGTTTTCGGTGCCTGCTCAAATCAGGCGTAACAGAAATTGAATTTAAGGACAGAGATTTTTGATGTGGAAAGAAAAGCGCTTCAAAGTTTTTACAACGACGCTATGGGCGAAATAGAAAGTCATATTGATATCTGTCACACCAAGAGATTATCAACTGCAGTTTATAGTTTCTTGTCTTAGACCGCTCAAACTCAGCACCTTGTTCTCACACGAGCTGCTTGCATTTATCTTTGTTTCTCGCCACTTTTGGTCTCATCACCCAAACATAGCGCGTTTATTTTTGAAAGGGTTACCAGCGAAAAAACTAAATTTACAGTAATAGTTATTCTTTTCCTGATTCGAAAAAATATATTTCTGGTTTAAATATAGCAAAATCAGTGATAAGAAAGAGTTGTCATTCCAAACAAGTATTTGTGGAGAGCCTCCAAGTTGGAATCAATTTTTGATTTGGATAGCAAAATATTAAAGGTCTGCATCATCTTTACCTTTTAAATTTATGATTTCATCAGGAATTCTTCCTTCTAGCTCCCTCACATTACCTTGCTTGTCACTGAATGTGAGCGGCCAAAAATTTATTTCATAAACATTATGAGTTAACATGTTTTGGATGGAAACTTGCTACTCATAGAGATAACACCCTCTGAATGATGAGTCTGTTTACCCTCAGCATTGCTTTATGGTATATTGATATTGTAAGGAGAAACAACAAGTTCATCACTTCTGTGATGATTGAAACTAAAATCTTGTATGTTATTTAATGAATCTTATGGACAACTTAGGAAACAATCTCTCTTCCATCTTAGGTTATTTTTTCTTATTCTGATGATTTCTTCTCACCAACCGTGCGAGTAAAATGTTATTACACCAGCTATTTGCATTTACGTTTGTTCGTCCCTTGACTTTATTATTAAACGAAACAAAAAATTTGGAGAAGTTGGTATATCAGTTACTGAAGTAACGCGTTTGTAATTTTTTCCTTCGTCTAAATAACAAAGCATTTCGTAATCAGTTGAAACGTTGGGTAGAATTTTTGCTCTTTTCCCAAATTTATGCGGTATTAAATCAAAAAATAGTTTTTTCAAAATAATTGATGGGCGGTTAATCATTGGCAACGCTTACATGTTCTAATTTTTTCATCTCAAATTAATTAAGCGAGTTCCTAAGACTGACATGTCGGCTTGATCTCTGTGGGACAAACGGTTGGAAATACCAACACGAATCTTGCACAATGTATTCATCTGGGCTCAACTGAACAGTTTTGTACTTCTTTTAATTGTAGAATGTGATTTTTTTTGTTGGATTTATGTCCATCAAATTTTTTTCACCACGCAACGAAACTAGATCCACGTCATGCACAGGCGGCCCAAGCTCCAGCTGTGAGATGATAATCTTGCGCAATAACGGTCATAGCGAAATTATAAGAGTTTGTATGGGAATATTTACCACCGCTCCAAGGAATGAAAAAATACGTCAAACTCACAATAAAAATACCTCACCTTACTTCCACAGCGTATTGCTTGTTATCTGACCACTTTCTCTGATGAAAAGAACCCATTTTCGCGAGTTTTCCATTTCTAGGTTTTTGTACCTACATAAGAAAACCTCGAAATGAACAACTCACTAAAATGGGTTCTTTTCATCACAGTAAAGATAACAAGTGATACACTGTGGAAGTAAATTGACGTATTTTTATTGAGAATTTAACGTATTTTATATTCCGTAATTTATATTCCGGTCGTAAATATTCCCATACAAACTCTTGTAATTCACGACTGTTACTGCGCAAGATGATCATCTCACAGCTGGAGCTCGGGGCCGCCTGTGCGTCACATAGATGGATATCTCCAGATCGATCAAGACATATTGATTTGCCTCGATTTTGAAACATATAGCAACGGAAACCAGAGCTTAGTTAGTCCCTGGTTTTTGAAGGGCAGCAGTGTTTCACTTACGAACTTTTTGGAAAATTCCCTCGTCATGTTTAAAAACTCGAACATTTATCAGTATTACTTTTTTTTAAGCTTCCTTTTTTTGCTGATTCTTTCTTACGACAACAAATAGGAGAGAGCCGTTATGAGTGACGCTGCAAAAATCCTAAACTCAGTCCAGATAGGTTTAAATGTCGTCATATTTCTTCTGAACACTGATCGTGGCCTACGAGCGACTGAGTTATGTAATGAATGTGTGATCCTACTTCACAACCTTGACTGTGGTATTCACCTTGAAATCTCCGATGTACTATTAAATGCGTACTACGCCATCTCTGGTTACACAGATGCAGAAAGACATGCCACCAAACTTCTTGACAAATTTAACCATGCTTGGACACTAATCATGGAAGTGGGAGACATATATAACGCACAAAGCCGGTTTGTAGAGGCAAAGCAACTCTTTAAAGGCGCACTCACTATCATGAAAACAATTGGTCACAAAATAAAAGAAGCACTGGCTCATGGAAGACTCGGAAATGTCTGTACTAGCCTTGGAGAATATCAGAATGCTAAAGAATATCACGAGAAAGCACTTGCCATCGCGATAGAAATTGGCGACAGAAAAGAAGAAGGAACAACATACGGGAACCTCGGAACTGTGTTTCATTCCCTTGGCGAATATCAGAGTGCTAAAGAGTATTACGAGAAAGCACTTGCCATCGCGATAGAAATTGGCGACAGAAAAGGAGAAGGAACAAGATACGGGAGCCTCGGAAATGTGTTTGATTCCCTTGGCGAATATCAGAATGCTAAAGAATATCACGAGAAAGCACTTGCCATCGCGATAGAAATTGGCGACAGAAAAGGAGAAGGAACAACATACGGGAACCTCGGAAATGTGTCTGATTCCCTTGGCGAATATCAGAATGCTAAAGAATATCACGAGAAAGCACTTGCCATCGCGATAGAAATTGGCGACAGAGAAGGAGAAGGAACAACATACGGGAACCTCGGAAATGTGTTTCATTCCCGTGGCGAATATCAGAATGCTAAAGAATATCACGAGAAAGCACTTGCCATCGCGATAGAAATTGGCGACAGAAAAGGAGAAGGAACAACATACGGGAGCCTCGGAACTGTGTTTGATTCCCTTGGCGAATATCAGAATGCTAAAGAATATCACGAGAAAGCACTTGCCATCACGATAGAAATTGGCGACAGAGAAGGAGAAGGAACAACATACGGGAACCTCGGAAATGTGTTTGATTCCCTTGGCGAATATCAGAATGCTAAAGAACATCACGAGAAGGCACTTGCCATCGCGATAGAAATTGGCGACAGAAAAGGAGAAGGAACAAGATACGGGAACCTCGGAAATGTGTTTGATTCTCTTGGCGAATATCAGAATGCTAAAGAATATCACGAGAAAGCACTTGCCATTGCGATAGAAATTGGCGACAGAAAAGGAGAAGGAACAAGATACGGGAACCTCGGAACTGTGTTTGATTCCCTTGGCGAATATCAGAATGCTAAAGAATATCACGAGAAAGCACTTGCCATCGCGATAGAAATTGGCGACAGAGAAGGAGAAGGAACAACATACGGGAACCTCGGAACTGTGTTTGATTCCCTTGGCAAATATCAGAATGCTAAAGAATATCACGAGAAAGCACTTGCCATCGCGATAGAAATTGGCGACAGAAAAGGAGAAGGAACAACATACGGGAACCTCGGAACTGTGTCTGATTCCCTTGGCGAATATCAGAATGCTAAAGAATATCACGAGAAAGCACTTGCCATCGCGATAGAAATTGGCGACAGAGAAGGAGAAGGAACAACATACGGGAGCCTCGGAAATGTGTTTCATTCCCTTGGCGAATATCAGAATGCTAAAGAATATCACGAGAAAGCACTTGCCATCGCGATAGAAATTGGCGACAGAAAAGGAGAAGGAACAACATATGGGAACCTCGGAACTGTGTTTGATTCCCTTGGCGAATATCAGAGTGCTAAAGAGTATTACGAGAAAGCACTTGCCATCGCGATAGAAATTGGCGACAGAGAAGGAGAAGGAACAACATACGGGAACCTCGGAAATGTGTTTCATTCCCTTGGCGAATATCAGAATGCTAAAGAATATCACGAGAAAGCACTTGCCATCGCGATAGAAATTGGCGACAGAGAAGGAGAAGGAACAACATACGGGAACCTCGGAAATGTGTTTCATTCCCTTGGCGAATATCAGAGTGCTAAAGAGTATTACGAGAAAGCACTTGCCATCGCGATAGAAATTGGCGACAGAAAAGGAGAAGGAACAAGATACGGGAGCCTCGGAAATGTGTTTGATTCCCTTGGCGAATATCAGAATGCTAAAGAATATCACGAGAAAGCACTTGCCATCGCGATAGAAATTGGCGACAGAAAAGGAGAAGGAACAACATACGGGAACCTCGGAAATGTGTTTCATTCCCTTGGCGAATATCAGAATGCTAAAGAATATCACGAGAAAGCACTTGCAATCGCGATAGAAATTGGCGACAGAGAAGGAGAAGGAACAACATACGGGAACCTCGGAAATGTGTTTCATTCCCTTGGCGAATATCAGAATGCTAAAGAATATCACGAGAAAGCACTTGCCATCGCGATAGAAATTGGCGACAGAAAAGGAGAAGGAACAAGGTACGGGAACCTCGGAACTGTGTTTGATTCCCTTTGCGAATATCAGAATGCTAAAGAATATTACGAGAAAGCACTTGCCATCGCGATAGAAATTGGCGACAGAGAAGGAGAAGGAACAACATACGGGAACCTCGGAAATGTGTTTCATTCCCTTGGCGAATATCAGAATGCTAAAGAATATCACGAGAAAGCACTTGCCATCGCGGTAGAAATTGGTGGCAGAAAAGGAGAAGGAACAAGATACGGGAACCTCGGAAATGTGTTTCATTCCCTTGGCGAATATCAGAATGCTAAAGAATATCACAAGAAAGCACTTGCCATCGCGATAGAAATTGGCGACAGAAAAGGAGAAGGAACAAGATACGGGAACCTCGGAAATGTGTTTGATTCCCTTGGCGAATATCAGAATGCTAAAGAATATCACGAGAAAGCACTTGCCATCGCGATAGAAATTGGCGACAGAGAAGGAGAAGGAACAACATACGGGAACCTCGGAACTGTGTTTGATTCCCTTGGCGAATATCAGAATGCTAAAGAATATCACGAGAAAGCACTTGCCATCGCGATAGAAATTGGCGACAGAAAAGGAGAAGGAACAACATACGGGAACCTCGGAACTGTGTTTTATTCCCTTGGCGAATATCAGAATGCTAAAGAATATTACGAGAAAGCACTTGACATCGCTATAGAAATTAGCGACAGAAGAAAAGAAGGTTCAGCATGCATAAAACTTGGAATGGTGTACCACAGTCTTAATAATAATCTGAAGGCTAAAGAACATTTGGAAAAAGCAGTTGGCGTCAGTATTGCAATTGGTGACAGAGAACTGGAAGCAATGGCTATTGTTAATTTGGCAGGAGTCTCTGATTCTGTAAATGACAGTCAGAAGGCAAAAGAACTTTGTGAGAAGGCGCTTACAATCAGCAGAGAATGTGGCGATAGAAGGTGCGAAGTACAACTATACCTATACGTTGGAAGTCTATCCCAATCGTTTGGTGAATATGATAAGGCAGCATATTATTTACAGAAAGCTCGTTCTATAAGCAGCGAAATTGGAAACAAAATGGCTGAGTTTCAAAGTCTTCTCCTCATTTCAGTGTTAAAGATATCGCAGTTCGAGGCTGCGGAGGCAATGAAATATATTCTCCAAGGTATTGAAAAATATGAACAAATCAGAACTCTCCAGAAAGGAAACAGTGGATTTAAAATTTTTCTGTTAGAGGAACACGGCACTTTTCCCTACAAGTTACTCACTCACCTACTTTGCCGTACTGGAAACTTTCGAGATGCTCTCTATGTTGAGGAGCTGGGACGGGCAAGAGTCCTCTCAGAACTCATGGCAGACAAGTACTCCGCTGAAAGCCACATCTCAGCTGATCCACGATCGTGGTTAGGGATTGAAAACATCGCGAGAAGAGAAAGTAACTGTGTTTTTTTGTACATTTCGTATGAAGCTCGGCAAGTTCTTCTCTGGGTATTGAAAGCAAATGGAGACATTTTCTTTCGAAGAACAGACGAAGTGAAAATAGACACTCTTATTGCTGAGCAAGTTTGCGAAGTGGAGGGAGTTTTCAGAAAGAGCGCCAAATGCTTTGGTGTTTTACCCGTGGGGAACTGCGAAGACCGATCGCTGAATGACAACGTGACGACATCTCTTCATGATGAGAGTCAAGCAAATTTGCGAGGTGACGAAACCAAAGATACCGGAAGAAGTCATCATTTGTGCTACGAATGGATCGTCGCACCTGTGGTAGATTTACTCACAGAGCCCGAAATCATCATTGTACCGGATCGTTTTTCGTACCGAGTCCCATTTGCTGCCTTGCGTGATGAACAAGCCGGAAAGTATTTATCGGAGAAGTACAGAATACGTATCGTCCCTTCACTGACAACTCTCCGGCTCATTCAAGAATGTCCAGCAGACTATCACAGTCAAACTGGCGGACTGGTCGTGGGTGATCCTACGGTTGGCAAAGTGCAATATAATGGACGTCTTATTGACGTTATACCATTGTTCTGTGCAAGTAAGGAAGCAGAGATGGTTGGTCAACTGCTGGGTGTTCAGCCTTTATTGGGAAGTCGCGCAACAAGGCACGCGGTTCTTCAAGCAATACCTTCAGTCAGTCTGATACATCTTGCTGCACATGGAAATCCTGAAAGAGGAGAGATTGCCCTCTCTCCTCAATGTACTATTAACAGTACTCCACAAGAGGAAGACTACCTCCTGACAATGTCCGACATTGAAGGAGTTCAAGTGCGAGCTAAACTGGTTGTACTCAGCTGTTGTCACAGTGGGCGTGGATTGATTAAAAAAGAAGGAGTAATTGGAATCGCTCGAGCATTCTTAGCATCTGGTGCACGTTCAGTGTTGGTAGCATCGTGGGCTATAGAAGACAAAGCAACGGCAAAGCTCATGAAACATTTCTATAAACACCTTGTGCGTGGAGAAAGTGCCAGTGAATCTCTTTACCAGGCCGTTCAATGGTTGAGAAGTAATGGATTTTCCAAACCTTCCCAATGGGCTCCGTTTGTGTTGATGGGGGATAACGTGACATTTGATTTTATGAAAAAAGGGTAAGTCTGATTAGAATGAGCAATTTTCTACGATAAACTGATAAGCACACTTAACTTATTCACTTCACTCAGTTGTCGTAATTTTTTTGTTTGTTTTTGTCTTTGTCTTTCATCCATAAAATGCCAGGAAAAAGAACTTGATTTTATATAGCGTTCGGAGCCAGGATTTCTTCACAGAAGGCTTTCAAAAATTGGCTTTAAATTAGCGTTTCTTTTGTATGCAATGGAAAAGGAAATAATTAGTCAAAGTCGATGCGATACTACATACACGTTATGACGATAAACGTAACTTGAGAAGCTGAAAAGTTAACTTTATTTGTGAAAAATCAACAAAAACAACAATAAATTGACAATCTTAGGGTCACTTTCGTATCAAGCATGGTTTGTTCGACAAGTTTGGACAATCATAGCCAATGGAATTGAAGAAGAAAGTAATTTCTTTGATTGGAAATCTGTTCCGTTTACTTTAAAGCTGAAATAGTGACAAATGTATAATATTTTTTTCAGGAAAGAAGGACTCGAGGAGGACAACAACGAGGCGGAGAAGAAACAGAGTGACTACTGATCCTACACAAAGATTCTTCTTCTTAAACATCGTCGTTCAATGGACACTGGTATTACTTTGCGAAGACATTTTTAATTTTTTTCAGTCAAGTAGTAGATTTTGCGTGCTTTTGTGATGATGGTGATTATGAAACCTGCAACTAAGTTGTTTGATCTATTAAGTATACTAACAATAGGGATCTACAATATATTAGGATGGGAAAACTGAACGCAGGAAATTAGCTAAATGTATGAAAATGTGAGAATGTGGCAAAGTTTCTTCAGAACTCAAAGTTAATCCTTGATTTAAATCATTATAATTCTGTTTTTAATTCTCCCGCTGCACGCACACGTGATCATTAAAGAGTGATTAAGACTGTTCACAGGTGCAGGAAATGATAACATAACAAACTAACAGAAAATGGAACAAAAAGATCCGAGATACTGAAGAAACAATCAAATAGAAAAGAGGAGGTAGGAATGTAAAAATCAGACAGAGAAGAGAAAAATGGTTGAGAATTATCGCAAAAATCAAACATTATTGGGAACAGGGCGCTACATATTAATCTAAAAGTTAAATGGAGAAGAGAATAAACAGAGTTTAATATACTAAAAGAAAAGTATTAACAAATTGAGAAGAAGAGAAACGGTGAGCGCATTATTGAGATAAAATTAGGAGAAAACATTGCGCGAGATACTTACGCTAAACAGAAGGGTGCAAACAGTTCGTAGGATATGAACGTGACAATCAGCCAGAAAGAATAATCCCTTTAACTCCCAAGATCTCATTAGTAATCCTCCCTATTGTCTGCCATAAAATATTCATGATTTCAATTTGGAGAATTTGGTATTGGATCAACTTGTAGTTCTCTAATTGATTTTTCTTCTTTATTCTCCTCACTTGTCTGCTTGATTCTGTATTGATATTGTAAGGAGAAATTCTGTCTTGGTCAGTCATGGGAGTTAGAGGGTTAAGGAAAAGAACAGAGGGCTAGATTCAAATATGGGAAACAAATTTAAATTGAAACAAACAATATGGTAGATTTTAACTTGGAAATCAAACAGAGACGAGAAAAGCATTGTACAAGATTTGAATGAAATATTTCATCGGAGGAGAGAACGAGCTATGCACAAGATTTAACTAAACAAAAATACCAAACATAGCAGAGAAAAAAAAACAGTGCTCAATATAATCTCAACAAACAAAGTTAAAAGAAGAAACAGTGGACTGGACTAACAGTAAAATCATAGGCTTGCAATGCATGCAAGAGTGATTTTTTTGGCTGGGTAAGTTGGGGTGGGACACTGTGTAACTGATGTTTTCATTTTTGTAAAGGAAAAGAGCCTTAAACTCAAAAAGAACGAAAATAACGCGTAAGTTTAGTTAAAAGAAAGGAAAAAAGTGCTTATTTTTCTGAATAAAAACTCACGCGTAGTTATTTCGTGGTCCATTGTCTATGTGGTCTGAGTAATTACAAACAAAAATAAACTTACTTTACCTTAAGAGAGAGGAGGAGAGAGAGGGGGAGAGAGGGGGAGAGAGGGGGAGAGAGAGGGGGAGAGAGGGGGAGAGAGAGGAGGAGAGAGAGAAAATTTATTTTTAATAACCACTTTTTTTGATCCATACAACTTGACTAAAGGGGAACTGTTTAGTTCCTCTAATTTGCTCCAACTTCAAGATCGTGGCTCATAACTGTTCCTAATAATATGCATGAAAAAATTACTCAGTTTTGATTCAAAATAAACGCATTTTTCAGGTAATTCAATGCAGAGGAGGGTTAATTCAGTGCAAAGAAGTAACAAACCAGAATTCCGATTGGTCAATAATCAAAGAAACTCAAAGATAGCCAATCAAATACGAGCCTCAGATGTCGCAACATTTGGATACGCTGAAAATTTGCGAGCGAAACAATGGCCCGCGTTTCCAGTAGGTTTTCTTTCGCCACCGCAACAACAATACAGTAGCTGAAAAACAGCTCTAACAACGAAAACACTGTAAAAAGCACTACTCTTTAGTTATCGGTTTGGAAAAAGTAATGTTTAGAGAGGGGAATTGCCGAGGAAATTGAAAATTACGAGCAGACCCGGCTTAACACTTTGCCCGAGCGATCTTACGCCGAAATTAAAAGCAAACATGATTAAACATCGCAAACGACGATTCCATTTCATTGACAGTGATTCGGACACAAACTGAACAATTCCTTGAACTGTTTAACCGAACTTTGAACTTTTTGTGCCCTAAAGATGTGAAAATATCATTGTATATTATTGTTTTGATCGTACGCAGTTTTTTTGACCGACCGAACGCACGGTTTGAATAAATTATTTTTTCACTTGGTGTGCGCGCTTTGCTTCTCCACAATTATGATAAGCTATCTCGTATTTTTTCATGTATGTTATTAATACGTACTAACATGATTTTTCTCGTGCAGTTTGTAATAAATAAGCACTCACTTAATGAGTGACCAATTCACAACTACGCATTGACAAACGGCAGTCGAATCCCTTGGAAGGAATCTAAATGTCCACATTCATTCTCTGATGAGACTAAGAGCACATTTGAAAGTTCGGAGTGTCCGACGTATCTCCAGCCTTCTTCTCAGATAACGCTCAGGTCCAAACGTTCCTTTACAATGAAATAATACAAAGATTATGTTCTTGGGCATAACTATGTTTTGTGCCCGACTCAGAGTCATTTTAGCCCTTTCCGTCAGGCGAAGGTTATAATGCCACTGAGAAGGGCCCAAAAACATAATAATGCTTCAGAACATAAATTGTTTTACTATCATTTACACTTTTGGAGGGTATTGGGAAAATAAAAACCGAAACAATGGGGAAAAAGTCAGAAGGGAGGAGAGGGGATTCCGGATGGAGTGGGTCAATAGTATTCTGGCCATCCCCGCCTTCCTCTGCTCTGCAGGCTAAGAATGGCAGAGCGCTATAAGGCATTGCAAAGAAAGGCTATACGTGGGAAAGCCAACGAAAGAAGAACTAGGGTATGCAAGCTTCTACAGTTCGCTACGCAGATGAATCAATACAGGGGTATTCAGGGGAGGTTCTTTGAATAATCTGGAGGCCCAAATCACCGGAATAGACCGAAGTTAGGACGATAGAATATGGAATTGTTTGTGACATTCTTGCTAAATTTAGCCGGTTTTTAGACCCCGACAAAGGGGACTGGAGACTACTTACCCTTTGTATGTGATTGGTCGATGTCTTGGGACACCAAAATTTAAAGATGAAAGAGACGACGGATTCCTTTCGATTAAAGCATCCATTTCTTTCAAACTTTTTAAACTTTCATTTCGATAGAGTGATGGAAGCTAGTGAGTTAGAATGCTGTTGACAGTGGAAAACCTCAATTCCAATGGTGTGGTCACGAAACGGCGAACCTTCAAGAGTGTTACAGTTGTCTTGGGTCGAAATGAATTTCGCGACATCGCTCTCCGAATTGTAAGTCACTGACTAGTAGTCAATCTTCGTTGGGACAAACTTTTCCTGAAGGAATCAACCATTCACAAACGGTTGTTACAGGAAGGGAAGGCTACCATCAAACTTCTAACACAGAAGATTCAAATAATGTGTTCGCATTGTCCACCGAATCAGCTCGCGACGTTTTTAAAATGTCTGTCATTGAAACTTGCTCAAAGTAAACAAAATGGTATTGCAAGTAACAGAAGACGGCTTCTCAGTGATAAAGTGCGGTCGTATGAAAACATAAGCCCTCTTACAGACAACGATTTCACAGTGGGCCGCAAGAAAAGACCTCTGGAAGATAAGAACGGTGTGACACCGAAGCGAATTAAAACTACAGGTAGAAAAAGCGATTCGAATTGTGGAAACGACGAACACAGCGGACCGGAAAGAAGACGTCTTAGGTCTTTGAGTTCTTTTCAAATGAATCTTATACCTGAACAAAGGGAAGTGATAAACGCCATAAGAGCTGGAAAGAGTGTGTTTTTTACTGGTAGTGCCGGAACTGGCAAGTCATATCTCTTGAAACGTTTGATAACAATGTTACCACCTCAGAGTACCTTTATAACAGCTAGTACGGGAGAAGCAGCTTGCCACATAGGTGGGACTACGCTTCATGTGAGTGTGCGTGCGTGTGTGTGTGTGTGTGTGTGTGTGTGTGTGTGTGTGTGTGTGTGTGTGTGTGTGTGTGTGTGTGTGTGTGTGTGTGTGTACTTATATGTACATATATATATATATGTATGTATGTACACACACACACATGTGTATATATATTTGCTTAAAGTAAAGTTAATCCAATACTTTTATTAAAACAAAGCCTTAGTCCCACGCGTCATTTGTTATTTTCTCATTGTTTTCTTTTATCAGAGAACTGAGAACATAATTAAGAATGGAGTTCTACAGGGATTATTCAAATAAAAATGGCTCAGGATGTGGGTGTTTTCCAAGAAGTGCCAGGAAGAACAAGCCTAACAAGTCCACTCAAATTCCACATATGAAGCATTCAGAAGCTTAGAAAAGGTAACTGAATTTTGATATTTGTAATACCCATAATCCAGGTTTAATTGGTACTTGTTTAAAATTATTTTGATTGCTTTGTATCAACTGGCGGTTGATTTCTTTAGCACAGCTTTTATAACTGCTTTGTGGCAAAAACAACAAAAAAAACATTTAGGCTGAGACTTTGTACAATTATATGCTTTGATGTGTCACCCTTCTTCGCTGGTCCAGTAGATGGAATAACATTTTAAGGAATCTGAAGTTTGGTTATTGTTGTGTGCCCTCTATCATCTCACCCCCATCACAAAGAGTTTGCCCCAGCAAATATAGCAAGTTTACTCCTACCTATACTGGCTCACCCCAAGTTTTTAAACTTGTTTCTTCTCAAGTTTTGTCATTTAAAATGCTTGAAAATCAATCAGCTATGTAGTTTAACATATGCACCCTTGTTTCATAGATGTCAGTCTTTCAATATGACTTTAAGCCTGCTTGAACAGTGAAGTGTGTTAGTTAGAGCAAGAGCTTATGTTAATTGAGATGGAATTTACTATTATTTGTTTGGAAAAGAAATGTGGTATTCCATAAGGAAGTGGGGGCAAACTGGTAAAGGTGGGGGAAACTAAATTTGATGGGGTAAATTTGTAATGGGGCAAAGCCTCCATACACCCCTTTTAATGTTCCAGGGGGTATTAGTTCTTGTTTTCTATATGCTATGTTGCCTTGAAAATGTCAGGTACACTGTATCTGTCTATTGATAAGTATCTTGAGTTTATTAGTTTTTTTTTGTTTTTGTTTTGTTTTGTTTTGTTTTTTTTGTGGGGAGTTAAGGGAATGCAAATGTTCCTAATAACCCATGTTCTCTGTAAACAATTAATGTTGTTTCGTACTTTTGATGCTCATGTTGCCTTTTATATTTTGCTAATGATCCTAATTTTAGATAGTTTTGAGCTGATCTAAAAGTTCCTACGGCTGTAAGTGTTTCAATACTAACAAGATTGCTGGGTCTACATTTGCTTTACTCATAAGCTCAATACAAGTGATACATGATATATGCTATTCAATGTATATAATGGATACATGGATTAAGTTTGATTGGCATTTACATGACATATTGTAACAGTTAGTACCATCTATCAGCTTAATTAATATTTTACCATGAGATAAAAACTCAATCATTTTGTGGCACATATTATTGATATAAATTTAATACCCCTTTAAATAAATATTGCTCAAGAACATTGTACCACACAGCACGTGTTCATTCATCTTAGACATTGCTAGTGTGCATTGTGAACTTCCATCTAGGTATTTTCTGTTTCATCACTGGTTCATGTCTACACTCCAGGATCAAAAAAATTAGGGCAGTGGGGAACATTCCAAGCCTTGCATAACTTGAAGCAATTTCCAAGTTGACTTTTCAATGAGTGCCTGAACCTACAACTAAATGCCAAATAAATACAAGAATTTGTTCCACTAAACACGAGTTTAGTGGAACAAATCCTTGCTCATACACAGCAAGGTTCCCATTAAATAACTGAGTGAATCACTCACAATCACAATCACAATCAATAGAAAAACCTGAAAGACCACACACTCATATATGATACCATCTTCTCTAGCTGAATCCAGTCATGCATGCACTTGCTGAAAGTAGCCTGTGACTTGGGCTTCTCTCTTAACTCCTCAAGGACAAACAATTCAAATTTGCAAATTGTCTCAGTGGGGTGGGAATTAAAATGATCACAGAAAATTTGTGGCTTAACAAAACCTCGTTATAATGTTCATGTATATAAAAGCTTTACACATAATACAGGATATTTGACAATACATTTGGTATTTGACAGATACATCAACAACAGACAAAAGAAAAATCATAGCCTGATCAAGGAAGCAAAACTGCCTTGACCAATTTCCTTAGGTTTTTCAATAAAGGTTGCCTTAATTGGTGTAGGTTAGCTAAAGTCTATGGGATATTTGTTGAAGCAAGACGTTTCAGTTTTTTATTCTTGGCCTCAAATCTCCTACATGGTGTAAGCACCATTGGTCCAAGTCCAAAAGAAAGAATTTAAGAAAGTGGCAGGCAAATCAAATTATCAGTGATTTCTTAGAACCAAGACTCAAGTTTATAGGATATTGCTGAACTAATATACAGTTTGTATAAGGGATGTGAACTATTCTGGTCAAGACCTACATACCTTAACATTGTCCTAGGGTAATGAATCATGTAGTGCATTCTAGGGATTAGAGATGGCTTTGGGTACATCTGCACAAATCTAGTGTAGTGGTCTTCCAAAAGGTCTTTGATGAATGCAGCTTTGTTGGCCGTTTATAATGGCTGGTGAAAATACTGCATCCATAATTTTTAAGAACAAGATGTACAATTACCACTTTTCACCCACATGGCACATGAGCACCAATCAACAAGGGAAGAAATCATCCAAGGCACCACATTTGAGACGCTTAATATAAAACAAAAAGCATATGAGAACAACTAAATTGTTGGTAAAAGTTTTTTTTAACACTAGTTGAAATTTGATTTTGTATTACTCCACTTATATTTTCTAATGATGCCACACTACAATTAAAATCAAAGTAGTTTGCAAATATTTTCAACTTCAACACAAATAATCACCTTTCTGTTTATGTGAGTTTGCTATGGATTCCAGAGTTTGAGCTGCAATAGGTGATTGGCTATAAAAAGATTCAGAATATCTAAAGTCGAAGTGCTGTCCAGATCCATAGATTGAGCTGCTCTAATGTGAAGTAACTTTGCTCTTTAATTGAATACTTAAGATATCCCCTGGTTTCAAATAGGAGAACTCCTATTCTTTGCATCACCAGGAAGACCTCCAATCAAATGACGATAACAAGACTGGTTTAAAATAGAACAATGATTTATACCATATACAGCAGTTAAGTTAGCATCTGAATACTCAATGGATGTGCAGTTGTTATCATAACCTGTACACTTTCTCAGCTGAAGGTCACCTTCAATAAACTACAATTTAGATGATTAAATGTTGAAAAATTTTCATTTAATAAAAAGAATTGGAATCCACACAGAAAAAATCAGTTTAGCAATTTAACCAGCGCAAAACTCGCTATATTTTGAGCCAGTTACCCTTGCGAAATGGCTTTTGGAATTCCTAGGAATTCCTAGGAATTCCTAGGATTTTCCTAGGAATTCCTAGGAATTTATTCCTAGGAATTCCTAGGAATTCCTAGGAATTCCTAGGAATAAAGGTGTGAATTTTCACGGTAAATTCGGACTGGGAATTCCTAGGAATTCCTAGGAATTCCCAACCATAACAACTCTGGTTCTAAAAACCTAGAAATTCCTAGAAATTCCCAGAAATTCCCAGAAATTCCAAGTTTATAGCCAACAGGACTTGGAATTCCTAGGAATTCCTAGGAATTTCAACTCAGAGAACCAATGACTTTCCCTGAAAAGCTGTAAATCTAAAAAATTTCTAGGAATTTCAGGGAATTTCTGGGA
This sequence comes from Pocillopora verrucosa, assembly GCF_036669915.1. Lineage (NCBI taxonomy): Eukaryota > Metazoa > Cnidaria > Anthozoa > Scleractinia > Pocilloporidae > Pocillopora > Pocillopora verrucosa. The sequence goes on along the minus strand of NC_089315.1, from coordinate 14,333,180 downwards.
ATTTTTGGGAATTTTTGGGAATGTTTAAGAATTACTGGGAATTTTAAGCAAAAATTTGAGGCTAATGATATAAAATAAATACTTTAAATTAAAAAAAACCCAGCTAAAATTCAAGTATTCAATGAAATTTATTTAGAAGCTTAATTAAGGCTTACATGTAAAATATTTTTGATTAAATAACATCAATGTGTGGTAATATTAGGATGGGATTTGATTTATTTTTCTTTTCTTGAAAACTTCATACAGATTAATCCTCAATTACAGCTATTCATATAAAATAGTTCTAATCAATCATTAAATTTGGTTTGACACAAATTGTGAATAAAATCTGTTGATTCTTTTCCATAAAATACAATATCTTAAGTTATATTTGAAAACCAAGCACTCTTGGGAGTGAAGGGGCTAATTACAGACAAATAAAATTGATTTTTTGAAAATCTTGTTGTAACTGTAACAATAAATTAGAATGAAGTTATCCTAAACTGCAAACTTAGCTGCTGTTTGTACTGTTTGTATTTTTTTTCCTGGGCTCACAATGAGTTGGCCTTGAATGAGGTTGTCAACAAGAACCTTGACCATTTTGTATCTGGATTCCTTGACATCTGAATTTGAAAAAAAATAATATATTAAAATATGTATATTTAAAGCTCAGACCAGGCTTTTAAGATGGCTATGAGGAAAAGGGCATTCATTGGATTCTCAAATTGAGAAATCTCTGTTATATTGAGTGACTTTTATATTGGAGTTAGTACATCTCTCTCATGGATTTTACTAAAAAAGGGCTGAATACATTATTTTGTTTTTACCAAGGAGGGCTTCTTTATGTACTAAGGTTTGTTTAATAACAGTTCCTATTATGAATCTTGAATGTTCCCAAACGTGACTAGAGGAATCTTGAAACCTTACTGATAGGTTTATTTCATTGTAAAGCATAAGCTTAAGAAACTGCGGCATGCAAGTGACCGATTCGATTCTCAGAATTATTCTAGTTTCAGTTACGCCGAGCGTTACGTAAGCTTAATTCAACCCGCTACATCTATTCTTTTATAAGATTTTGATCACGTAACGAATATCGCAATTTTTACTCACCACAAACTTTCAAAATCGTAGCTTTACAGATGGCCACTCGACCCTTGTTTGTACCAGTCAATATGTCAACTGTTGTCCCTTCTTTTAACTCCACGGCGCCAACGACTTTCTTTTCTTTTACAACACTCACGCTATTCTCGTTTTCCCATTGAACCACAATAAAAGCTATCTTTAGAAATGTTATATTAAGCAAAACAGTTGAGAAAAGCGATCAACCGATGAAAAGTACATTCAAAGATGAGCGCCAAATGGAGTCTTCTTTGTTTCCGATCCCGGGCATGATCACGTGGATCTTTTAGGACTTGTAATTGGCTAGCAAAGTGAATCCGCTGGCTTGCCGATTGCAGTGTTAAGAGAAGCGCCTTACTTTATTCTGACTTCTCCGACCGGTTCTCTGCTTCTAGAAGATGGACAGGTTGGTGATACAAATAAAGATGTGAGCTCACTCTATGTAGAAATAATCGAAAAGAATCGATCGTATTACAAATGCACGATTTGTGGCCGAAAGTTGTCGAGGAAACAAAGACTCGAAACTCACTTGAGTTGTGTTAATGGCCAAGGTGAGAAATAACACAAGCCAATCACAGTTTTGAATGCGACTACAAATCTTCTTTTACCCTCATACTTATAAAAGAAGGATACCACATTCGGAAGTATAAGAGATACATAGATGATCCCAGTGTACCAGTACCTAAATCTACAAAGCTTGACCGTAGCAAGCGTTCAGCAACACGTTCCAACACCGCCATCTCGATTCCTCAGTCAGTCGTTTCCAATGAACTTAAAGCAGTATTGACAACAGAGTAGAGTGCGTCTTACAAAGGAGAAACATTTGTACAAGAGACAGGAGTAGCTATATGCAATTACAGAGGTGCGTTGGAACTCTGGTCCACAAATAGTTATGCACTGCCCGAAGTATAAAACAATCTTGTTGATAGCTGACAGACAGAGAAGAACAACAAGTAAACTTAAGAGCTGTTATTATTGAAGTGTGACTATCACTTTTCATTTTTATATAAAGAAGGACTTGTAATTTGCACCAAAAATAAAAAGATGTAATATTTTTTTGGGAGATCCAGTGATTGGGACATTTAAGAAATTAAGTTATGAAAGGAAACTTGGTTAGTACTTCTCACTACTAACAAGTCTTGTTGACAAATATTTTCAGATCAGAGTTTCAAATAAAGTAAATTGAAGACGTCATATAAAAGGTGTTTTTCCTCTAAGGGAACATTGACTACCTTTGTCTTGTCTGCATGCCAAATGTTTGCAAAGTGTGTGGATGATCCACAAGTATTGGAACATACACAAAACATTTTTGTAAGAGTTCCAATACTTGTGGATCATCCACACACTTTGCAAACATTTGGCATGCAGACAGGACAGAGGTAGTCAATGTTCCCCTTTTCTTACAAAAATGTTTTGTAAGAATAAAAACAGCAAAACAAATTACAGCAATTAGTCATGAAAATAGAGCAAAAAACTGAAAAAAAAAGCAGCAACAACAATCATGAAAAAAGAAAGATTAATTAGGTGTTGAATTTGTTTGTCTAAGGCATGAAATTTCTACTAAAAGTATTGTCAACAAAAAGTCTCTGACAGCGTTTGAGGCAACTGAGCTTGACTGTTCCAAGATTTTCTAACAAAGGCAACCAGTAATGTAGGTTAGGGAAGTAAGATAACAATGTAATTATTGTTAATTATTGTGGAAGTTGGCAATTTCCATTTAACATAACTGACAGCTGGTTCATGAGAAAATCCATATTAATGTCAAGATTTACTAAAACTTAGTTTGAGTAATAAATTTCATGATCTTTAAGTTATAAACATGTACATGTATGTATATCTCTTGGTAAGTTTTGTATAGCATACCTTTTATTGAGCCAAAGTTTTAAGCCTCTGAAATTACTCTTTTTCTTAAAACCTTCACATTCAAGGTATTGAGAATTTCTTAGAATTTATGTGGACCTCAGGGTATTAAAATTGCCTCAAATTCAATTCCCAGAAATTCCCAAGAGTTCCACACTTCTTAAATTATAGGTAGTTTGTTAAGCTGAGAATTCCTAGGAATTCCTAGGGATTCCAAGTCCTCACAAAACTGGAGTCTTCCTTTCCCAGAAATTCCCAGTAATTCCAAGCTTTTTAAATCAGAGTTAATTTGCATAGTTGGGAATTTTTGAGAATTCCTAGGAATTCCTAGGAATTCCTAGGAATTTTTAGGAATTCCTAGGAATTCCCAGAAATTCCCAGAAAACTGGGAATTCGGTTTGCAAGGGTCATTTGCATAATTGGGAATTTTTGAGAATTCCTAGGAATTCCTAGGAATTCCTAGGAATTCCCAGAAAACTGGGAATTCAGTTCGCAAGGGTAATTTGATGCCAGAGGCAAAATGTGGGTGGGAGACCTTTAAGTTGAGTTATGATCATGGCAAATTATTATTATAATAATGAAATTCATGCCACTGATTCAGCTAATCAGCTTTATTTACATTAATGACAAGAATTACCAATAGTGAGGGTTAACGATCTTTTTAGAGTAGAAATTAATCATGCCGTTGAAAGGTAGTTAAATTTTTTTAATAAATCTAATTTGATTAATTACATAGCAGTTAAAATCAGAGTTTTTACTGCAACCCTTAATCACACGAGGCACCCTACCGAGGCAAAAAGAGTATACATTACCAAATTTATTCTGAGAAAGTATCCCTGCTTGGGGGAGAAGAAAATCTTGGAAACATCAGGGACCTGGATAGTTTTTTTAAGACATCTTATTCTCCCAGTGCTTTAGAGAGAACTTGCAACTACTGATATGTAAAGATACATAGTTTGATTTGCAGGTTATATACTCTCTCCATATGAAAACTTTCTAGTTGGATGGATTCCATTTTTAATGTTCTGGACTTTCCAAAAAAAGTATTTTTCTTATGATGAAAGTACGCACAAAAACACACAAATTGCTGATCAGTGCCAAAAAATCATTTGATAATCCCATTCTTCAGTTCTGTTGTTGTTAAACATCGTAATGTTCTCTTTATACGGTGTGTTCGTGCATTACAGGCTAATATGCAACTTTTGTTACAATGATTAACTGTTGAACCCCAAATAGAGAAGAATTGGGGTTACGCAACCTTTCGAATCTGGCCGTTTTGGGTAGAAATAACTCTTTGATTACTGGAATAAACGTTTTAACAATTAATGTAGCAGTTGTAACTTATATGTTGTCGAATTCCACTCGAAAAAGTCTGCCTGAAATGGAAAAATTGTTAAAAACGTAGGTAGAACGTATTTTATTAGCCACATACGGTAAAGTAGGCGTGTTTTTTGCATACAATGAATGAAGGATGCTTTGCAGTTTTACGAAAACAAATTATGATGTTTTTCGAATGTCTTATTAAGAAGAAACTTGATAACACAATTGCGATCATTAAGACTTCCTCTTCTTCAAATGTTACATTTCTAATGTTAACCATTGTTATATTACTATTAGCTATTATGTCAAAGATTGCAGGGTGTAGGTAAAACTGCAATGGTGTCAAGCAATTAAGCATTGACGTAACCCTTTTAAAATTTGAAATTTATTAACATTGGAAAAAACCTCTAAATCTTAAATATATCACATTTTAAGACCAGGCAGTCATGAATAGTTGGATCTTGAGTATATAACAGTTGGTACTGAGTATGTACATTCTGTAGTACAGGCCGTTCCACTTTTACCAGATGTTGTTTTTCTTAGTGGGTTTGTTTGATAATTTCTATTTGTTTTATTTACAAACTAATCACCTTGTTTTCCCATTATCTTTTTTGTGTAGCTCTATGGCGTGTGAGCTCTGTAAAAATCATACTGCATGAAGCATTTCGATTCAGAGTTCCTTTTTTCGAAATATACATACAATACAAAAGCACAGCCTTGAACAGCTTCTCATAAGAGAAAATATAGGTGCTCAAAACTCGCTATTTAAATAACGTTGTATCACCCCCTCGATGTAAGAGAACGAAACTTTTAATCTACGGGAAATTGAATGAAACACAAATTCTCTGCATATCTGATTTGTTCTCTGACGAAGGGCTAACGCTCGAAACGTCAGCTTTGAATCTCGAGGGTGGCCAATTGGTATTCTCAACTCAGTTGATAAAACCAAATTATCTTGTTGTATCCCCCACAGTTTCTTTTAAAAATTACCCCCTCTATACATCCGATTTGAAACAATGTCTTCAAAATAAAAGCTACATGTACAACTTTGTTATTTACAGTTGTAAGCCACGTTCTAAACAACACCTTTTTCGCTTGAAATTACAACAATGTATAACGAAATCTGTTTGATTTCACGTGTTACCAACTCAGTCAGAAAACGGCAAACAACAACGTGGCCTTTTGACGCCGCAATGCAAAGTGGTAAAGTAAGGAATTAATATGCATGTCAATCGTGAAAAAGTTTGATGAATCAAAAAAAATTAAATTTCTATAAACCAAGGGATCGTTTCTTGCGGTAGAGCGGCCAGTCACTCTGAGGATGAAATGCCTTAATTACGCCTTTCGATCGACTCTAAGTCGACCCTTTCGGACCGAACGTTAGAGCAACGAAGAACACCGTCAATCTTGCATTTTCTATAGAAATTATCAAACTTCCTTTTAAACGCCTGCCTGAACGTTTGAGCAAAGGCAAAATAAACGTAGGGATTAGTACCACTGAACGCAACCGTTAACCATGTAACGAAGAAATATACGTTTAAACTTATGTGTACAATACCATGGTAATTCAGAATCAGCAATACACCAAGTGGAAACCAACAGAGTATGTATAAGACAACAACAGTAATCATCATCCAAGTTACTTTTTTTGCTGTTTTCTTGTTTGATTCAACGTGTCTTTGATTTTGATTGATACCCTCTATTGGGACTCCACGCGACCAAAGTTTATGGCAGACGACCGTGTAGAGGACCATTATGATGAGCAGAATTATGGAGATGTTGAAAGTGCTCAAAATTATGTCAATACGTGTCACTCCAGATGGCAAACCACAGTAATGGTATTTGTTGATTTCCACGACGACTCCATTCACCATGACGTTTACTGAACAAGCGACAGACCAAGTGTACGCTGACATGATAGTTTTCTTCAAGTGCTGAGAAATTGGCGATGATTTGAAAGGTCTTATGACTGCGTAGAAGCGTTCGACAGCTATAGGTACCAGGATCCACCCTGTAAAGACCGGTGAAATAACCACACTTGCCAAAAAGGACTTGCATGTGATTTGTCCAAAGACCCCACCAATCCAAAGATGAGTTAGCGTCTTAAAATCATGAAAGGGGACAAAAACGTGCAATAAATTTATCATTGTTAAGTAGAGATCGACGCACGCTTGGCTGAGTATTAACCAATTTGTGGTGGTTCTCATGGCGCGATCTTTTCGTATGATGTGAATGATGACCGAGTTACCCACCAGAGACAAAACAAAAGTGAAGACGTAGACAAAGTAGATTAACGGGGTAACGTGATAATGTGTTGCTTTCATGGTACTTGTGTTATTTTCTGGCAAGACGAGAAATGAAAATTTGTCATCTGCAAAAGAAATTAGCGTTTTACATATTGCCATTTGTTGTTCCTTATTGTCTTAAGTTAGATTCTCGTTGGGTTTTGAAAAGCCTGCTATACTCTAGTTTTACCTTCGTTTGGTTGCGATTTATTTAAAAAGAAAAAAACCAGCACTCAACATAGGAAGAAGTAACTTCATTTAATTATATTTCTCAGTTTTCCCAGTGACCAAACCAAGTTTCCTTTACATATTACCTGCCATTGCCTCGTGTGAGAGGGACTTGAGACTAAATGTATCGTTGCTTTCCTGGAACATGCAAAAAATGTTATTACATGTTAAGTTTCCAACACAATTCTCTGTACATAAAAATAAATGACAGTAAAAATTAAATCCTTTAGTTCGTAAATAATTGGCTTCAACGAGTTGAATTTGCGTCTTACAACCGCCCCCCCCTGCCCCCCCCCCTTTTTTTCGGTCGCAACTTATCTGACTTCCTTTCTTTCTTTCTTTCTTTCTTTCAGGGAGTTGTACTGAATTATTTTCCTTAACTTTTGCTTTGTTGCGCGGCTAGGTCATGATTTATATGTAGTTAGTGCACAAAAAGCCGACTTAATTATCTTGTTTAGAATGACACGTAGGAGCCAATATCTGCATGCAGTGCATTTGCGGAAAGTGTATGGTTTAACTGTTAAGAAATTGATATTGTTGCCACACATTATAACCCACACTTCGATTTCACGAGACAAGATTATGTGGCTTTTTCCTTACCCTCAAGCAATCAATCCTAGAGCTTTTTGAAATATCGCGATTGTGTCGCCTTTCATCAGGTCTTTTGAATTAAAGAGAGAATGTGAAACACATTTCATTCAGTCACGTAAACGTTGAGTAAAAACAAAGCGATGAACTGGGTATAGAACTTAAATAGATAAAAATCAAACTCTGAATAAAATTTATCTGTTTCCCTTTTCTTTTTTTTTCTTTGCTATTTTAAAGATGAAGGCAAGTTAGTCAGCAACAGTAATTAAGTTGCTATCACCTTTACTTACCTTAGTCTGACATCTGTTTCTCAGTACAATAAAGTATTTTCCAGCCGATGAACAACCTATCTCGAACAACAGCTATTTGCGATCTTTCATTGGGGGTTTCACCGCACTTAAATATTATGATGAGAAAAATTTTCGGGAGATGTTTGGGAAAATTATTCCTTGATCTACTATCGTTGACAGCTCTTATAATTTGTGTCCTCCTGTACTCTTATACACGACAAAAGCTAGCCAATGAGCGCGCAAGATGTTTGAGAGATATTTTGCAAAACATTTTAATAAGAAAATTAGTTCTTGACAATTTGCCGCTCGAACACCTGTCTTCGTGCGAGAAATGTTGAATTTGTTTAGCTCATCTAGTTCATGAATTACTGAGTTTTTTTATACAAGTATATAGATTGGTGAAATACCAAATCTCTCCTGTCTCTGAAATAAGATCCGATGTCTCTCACTCAATATAATTACTAACACCGCGAACTATCGAAGATAGAATTCGTATTCCCGTAAGGCCATGTAATATCCTCTTTCGTGCTCAAACCTTACTATAATAACAAGTAGACTTCTCACAAAAAAATTTTCTTAAACTGTCATTTTACCCCTTTGGTAATCCTTGTCAGAGTTTGTCTAACACTTGTAAGTGTCTCCAGCTCATCACGTTCTTTTTTTTTTAATTAAGAAATAAAGTTTCCTTCCGAGCCAATTTCGCACTAATAGGGAATTTGTAAGCTACAACGAACGGTAGAATATTTTGAGTTCTCCAATTGATAATGAATATGTATGGCCAAAGAAAGGTAAAGCGTTCAGCAACTTTCTATTACTCATCTTATATGAAACAAAAGGCCAATACTTCGCTTAGATTTTCCCCATCTGATTCAATCTTTACCACCTTATATACCTGCCAAAGCTATCTAGCTGCAGTCAATGTTTATTTTGCGATCAGTTTCCTTTGTCAAGTTTGTGCTTAAGGGATAAATTAAGAAGGTACAGAAATTTCGAAGTATTTGGCGAAGACGCCTGCAGTTCTTCATTTATGTCTTTTCACTCAGCAATGGGAACAGGTCGTCAATGTACGCATAAGATATTCGACAAGCGGTGCGTGTTTTTGTAAGAAGATTATAAAAGTCACGGCCTCGAGCAGACTGTGAATTGTTTTTAAAAAGGAATGACAAGGCCTCAAGAAATGATGCGCGTATGTCTTGCTCGAATTGAGAAACACGATGGATCTAGGAATGGAGGTTTCCGCTTTTGAATTTAATGTTTTTCTATGATGTTGCTATTACAGTTTCCACTTGCGCAATTTGACATAGAACTAAAAAGTACAGAACTATATGACAATACATAGCAATATAATTACACTTCAATAATTTGATACTCGATTCTACTAAAGTAACGGGACGAAACTTTTTTAACTAGCCCACATTACTGAGATATCGCTACAGTAGTAATCGCTGGGGCTTTATATGTTATAAAGGTATCAAGAATAAATTATATTTTATTTTGATAAATATTTTCTCCGCTGAATTGTCGTAGGTCTTTAGTCAGTTTAGAGTTAGGTGTATTAAGTCACTGTTACCTTTCTCTGGCCTTCTTTTTAAGAACAGTGCATGTTGCATGGGAAAGCACGTTATTCATCGCATTTTGCTTTCATACATTTTTTTTTGTCTTAATTTCTTTTCACTTTCGATTAATAAAAAGAGCCGAGGTAATTTCATTTGCTCATAAGAGCAATCCAAATCATATAATCATCAATGATTGTGGTGTGATTCGTTTTCATAGCCGGGATATTGAAAATCTCGCCAATTATCAAAGATGAACTAACAGTCTTAGTAACATGATATCATGACCAGAAGAATTATGACTCTTTGCAAAGCTTTTACATGCTAATAATCTTGGCTCTGGAAGTCATCTACATACGTTCATTGCAATATTTTGGTTGCGTTATTTAATTATATTTACCCCTCGTGCATTTAATAACGGCCCACACGTTCCATTTCAGGCGCCTGCTCTATTTTTGATATTTGTTCCAATTCTACGCTTTGGGATCGAAAAGGAGGAACGCGGAGAATATTGACTCTTCGGAAACAGTTCGGAAGACTTTTCTTAAAGGCATGTCGAAATTTTTGATTAAAGGTAAGATAAATGTAAGGATTGATACTACTGTAGGTAATTGCTATCATGATAAGAAATCTGTCAGCGTTAGATTTTACTTCTACGAAGCCTAAAGATGTTAAAGCGAGGTTTACGTCGTAAGGAAAACAGCAAACTATGTACAAAACAACAATAACAATCATCATGATGGAAACTCGTCTTGCTATCTTTGTCGCACTGTTTTGCCCTTGATTCTGGTTGGTTCCCTCTCCTGGTATCTCACGAGACCACAGTGTTCGACAAACTATAGTGTAGAGAACTGCCATTATTATTACAGGAATGAATACATTTACTATGGCTGAAATGGAGCGAGGTATTATCCACTTATCGGAAACAGTGCAGTAATAGTTTGGCTCGGCTTTAAAGAGCATTCCATTTACAAGGACATTTGTCGAGCCGGCAAGAGACCAAATCCACATAAACACCACTGTTTTCCTTAAGTGCTGAGATAGAGGCGAGCGCCTCAACGGTTGAGTGACTGCATAAAAACGCTCAACAGCAATTGCTACCAGAATCCAGCTGGTAAACAGAGATGGGATGACCAAAATCGAGAGAAAGGACCTACAAGTTATTGTAGCAAAATTTCCTCGAAACCATATATATCCCAGCTGGTCTGTTTGGAGAGTTATGCCTATACACCCGATCAATGTAAACCAAAGATCAGCGCATGCTTGGTTCAAGATCAAGTAATTTATTGTTGTCTTCAGGGAGTCATCTACTCGTATGATGTGAATTAGGACTGAGTTTCCGAAAAGGGAAGCCAGAAGTATTAAATGCGTCAGCAAGATTAGAGAGGACATGTTTAACTCTACTTGACACTTTCCTGTGAGTGAAGGAGAAACCATCAAATTACTATACGCCTTTTGTCTACTGTCGCTAGTTAACCGCTGTATAATGAGTCACTCAAAGGTTTCGTTACGTTTGAGTTAGCAGCGTCAAATAAATATGGCTCCTCTTTTCTGATCTTGAAGTCTTCCATATAAAACGCTTGTACTCACTTGCTAAACAGCTGGGCGAGAAATTGGCGAAAGGAACGAGGGACTTCTGATATACCTGACTCCCGCAATGAAGCCTCCTGACGTTTTGTTTTGTAAGCAACTCAAGGTATTGAAGAAGAATTTTTAATCTCGTTTTACCTGCTGATCTAGCCTTGGAACCATTTCAATTATTCCGAAAAAAGCTCATGCCTTGGTTGTTTAAGGGTTCTTTGCCAGAGTTAAGTCTGGATGATATTAAGGGCGATATAATTTCTGTTTGGGTATGGTTTGAAAAATTTAACCGGAAGGCAATGTACCACAAATGAAAGAGTTAACTCGTCAAAAGGATACTAGGCTCAGTTAAGAGCTTCAGATTATACACACTATCTATGTGAAGCTTCGTTTCTTGTTTTAATCAGTAATAGTATTGCGTTACAAGTTTTTCTTACCTTTGAGTTCAGTTCCTTTGGTCAATCTGAGAAGATAAAATCCGGCAATATTTTCAAGAGGACAGGTTGAGTGAAAAACTTTCGTTTTCTGTTCAGTGATAGCAATGGTTTACAATATTTTTATTTTCGTTTAAAGCTGGCTTGAATTTTAATTACAATAGATGTACCTTTGTATTCACAATTTCAAACAAGGTACGATGTTTGTCAAAAGCTTTATAGTGTAAATGAAACTCGAGTTGAATCATCGGAAAGTAAATCGAAACGAAGGTTAAATGTTGGCGACTTTTTATAATACCAAAACTTCCCGTTCTTTGTACTAGACTCTTACTACATATCTGAAAATAAAAATGTAAAAGAAATGGCAGTAAACGAATAATTCAAGACTTAGTTAAATCTGGAAGCTAAATAATGTAGACAGCTTTGATCTATAGTCTTTAAAAAGGGATATGGACAAATCGTGCAAACCCCTACTTGAATAATTTTTTTCATTTATCTCCTTAAGCAGAGAGAAAGGGAGTCGCTGTAGAATCACTTATAGCTTGCTGTTCTATAAAGTGTTTCTTGTTTACTGAAACCATAAGTTTCATTTAACTGAATCCTATATAAGCAATTACGCTCTTTGCTGGTGGTGTCTGTCGTTTGATAATTAGTTCTACTCTAACTACAAACAACGTACCCTATTCCCTTTTCCATTATAGTGCATTCCGAAATGTCGATCGACTGGGTGGCCAAGGCAAGGGATGACGCAGGTTGTTTCTTATAAAATTAAAAGTGACAGAAATGTAATGTCTTTAAAGGAAGGGTAGGTGCTGTAACCACGCTGCAAAATTTTTTTAATACCACTGATGTTTTATGCATAGAACCTTTAAATCGTGTTGACTTTAGTAGCGATCGAAATTTTTTTGTAAGAAAATTTGTCAGTCTTGCACTCTTGATATAAAGTTATCACTCAGTGCCGGGACTAAACATGACACGGTCTTTAAGACTTTGTGGATGTTCGTTCTCATTACTTTTTGGACAGAACCCTATGCTATGTCTGCTGTTCCTTGTTTTTCAAGCCGTGCGGGCTTGTGGATCTCATACGCTTCACGTTCCTGAGAATTTTGCTGTTTTTATCTATTAAGATCCTTTTTTCAGATTTCTTTTTTTTATTAGTCGAATATACACCTAATACCCAACTGAAATTCCCACTGTAACAACAATAACGCATGCCTTCCCATTTTGTCAGTACTAATGACACAAGAAACAAGCAACAGGGAAAACATTATACTCAACAACTTTAATGTGATTTCGGTATACAAAGGCAATGTGAACTTTATTCAGCAACGTCGCCCTTCATGTTTGTATGCTATTAAGCTACATGTTCTTACCTCTGTTTTAGTTCTATGTGTTGTGAACAAACAGAAATATGTATGTCTTGAGGTGGGAAACGGCAATTTGACAATATCTTTTTACAGGCCTTGCGAAAATTTTGACTAAATGTGAGGTAAACGTAAGGATTGAGGCCACTGAAGAGAGATGGTAGCCACATAACCAAGAAAAGTAGTATTCCATTTAACTGTAGAAAATGGTGAGAATTTAAGAAGAAAAATGTAAACAAAGTGAACCAGCATAAGGCGTACAATACTACCACCGCAATCATCATTACGGTGACTCTTTTTGCTATTCTCTGAGCCTCGATCTGATTGGCTCCTTCTCCTGGCACTTTACGTGACCAAAGTTTGTAGCACACTGCCGTGTAAAGACAGACTATTACTAGAAAAGGTAACAAGACACCCACAGCGAGATGTATATCGTTAAGGATGGTCCACTTATTTACAAGACGATATAAATCGCAATAATAGGATTGTCCAACTTTTATAAAGTTCTCACCGATAACGATGGGTACCGACCAAGCGAGAGACCATAACCAGAGAACAAACATGATTTTCTTTAAATGCTGAGATACAGGTGACTGTCTTAAAGGCAGAACTACTGCGTAAAAGCGGTCAACAGCAATCACTGCAAGGATCCACACTGAAAAGTCAGGCAATGAGTATACAGACGTCATATACGCCTTGCAAGTTATTAAACCTATAACGCCCCTAAGCCATAGGCTGCCTGTGAAACTGTGATAAAGGAAATTCACTGGCTCAGACAATGTTATAAAAATATCGACACATGCTTGGTTCATAACCAGATAATTTGTCGTGGTCTTCAAGGAGTTATCTGTTCGAATGATATAAATGATAACTGAGTTGCCGAATAAAGATGACAGAAATGTGATGGTGTAGGCCACATACATCACCAGATTCAAATGACCTTGTTCCTTTCCACTATCCCTTGTAGCATTCCCTAGAGGGTAAAGAAGTAAATATTTCTGGTAACATGTGAGTTTACAAACAAGAGAGAACATGATTTCATACCTTAAAAGTGTTACAGTATATTCCTCTTGCTTTTCTAACTTTCCCATCCTCGGGTATACGTTCAGGTACTCGTAAGAACTGTGGCTCCGTTACTAGAAGTGAAGTCTTCAAGCATATATTTTGGCATATTTTCAATTTTCAGCCATGAAGCTCCATTTGATAGAAATTTAAAAAAGCTAATAGACCATATTTCTCTTAAAGGTGCAATATGTACCTGATATGTTCATCTTCTTAAAGGATGGTTATTCAGTAAGTGGATTGACGCACCGTAATAGCGTGTTCAGATGTGCTTGATTAACATGTATATCGTACCTTCTTTGAGAATAACGCCACTGGAGTTGGACATTGACTCTACATCGATACTGTCACTCTTTGGAAAGTTCCATAATTCCATTTTTGGCTCGGGATGTTCGGAAGATAAGATTTGCATCCGAAAGAAAGATTTCTTTTTAACTGCCTCAATTATATCTTTTTATCACAAATGTCATTTCCCGTTGTAAATGTTAATAATTCTCACTCAAGATATGATTTGTATTACCACTGATACATACTCTTAACACCCATTGTTTATTTTGAAATTCTAATTAAAATTTTGTCGCTCCAAATTCAAGCGAGTTAAAGGCTCTGTTTTGAACAAATCTATTGTTTGAAGAGCCACTCTATGGAAGAAATTATGAGCAACGTGTTTTGGGTTATTTTAAGATTTCTTCCACGAGTTGCAGTGATAAACATTTTATTTTAAAAAATGGTATTGTACTTGCGAAGATTGTACTGAAATCGATAATGTGTTCCTTTAAATGCAGTTCACTCTGTGCGGGCAGATTATTTTACTTATATTGTGAGGTATCAATGCTGTTTGGCTAAAGAGTAAGTAAATAGACCAACTAAGGGTGTTGAGAATGTCTTATCTATATTGCTTACTTTTTCATAACCTTAAAAATTATTTTTTCTTACCTTAGATATAAAATCTATTTCCATCAGAACTTCCCTTTCTTCTCGGCGATAGGCAAGCTGTTTTGATCACCTATTACCATTTTTGATTGATGGTTCTTTCCCTGCTGGCAAACTATAATAATCAATTAGAAGTTTTCGTTGACATTTTCCTTTTGATGGCTCCATGTGTTGACGTTCTAATTGATGACAATAGTTAGCCAGTGAGAGAGAGACTACTTGAAAAATATTTAAACAACAACAGTTCGCTCATTTTAGTTTGCACTTCAATCATCAACACTTCGTGTGCACAAACAAATTCGTTGCATTTTCATTTGTAGTTGTTATGTTCCCATATAATGAAATCCCAAACATGATATAAATCCCAAACATGATATATCGCAACTGCCAGAGAACGTGAAGAAACTATGTAATGCAGTCGAATGTTCTTCATATTAAAACTGGAAGTGTCTATTCTTTCCCTTTCTCAGTTTAGTGAAATGAATTACTGACTCAACGACCAACGGAGATCAAACTGTTACCTCGGGAGTGCTGTGAAGATGTTAATAGATTCTCCCCTGGACACGATGCAAACTGACAAATTGCTTTGTTTTTCCTCTTTTTTGAGAAAATTTCAGATTAACCAACGAAAGCACAAGTACATAACCGACTATCGAGTGACACAATATTTAAGCTGAAGAAAGAAAATTATCGAGTTTTCTTGATTTTCATTGAAACGGCGACACGACAGATAGCTCCAGAAATTCTAGTGCCGATTTTAGATAACATTTTAGACCCCGTCTAAAACGATATGCCTGCGTTTTAAAATGTCTACACTTTGATGAGCGTTTTTCGATTCGATTTGCGCCATTTCGGGCCGGCGCTAAACCATGAGCAAAAACAGCTAAACGTGCGTAATCTTGTGTGAAACAAGGCTAGTACGGGAGGCCTGGAAAAGAGGTTGCCAGACACCATGACGTCATTCAACGTCATCCATCGTTTTCAACTAAAGCGATATGCCTGCGTTTTAAACTTTTTGATATCGTTTTGGAATCAATTCGTTTTCATTTCTACATGGAAAAAATTTTCGAAACTTGAAAAAAGGGGAAATTGCAAATAGCGCGCGCGCGCTGTCAAAACTTCGTCTGTCTTCTATGAGGCTTTCTTCATGTAAATAATATGATTTCACTTACAATTTTGTGTAAGTAAGCACTTGCAAATTTTTTAAAGACTACAAAGTGCACTCGCCCTATGGGCTCGTGCAGTTTTGTTGCCTTTAAAAAATTTATTCGTCCTTATTGACACCAGATTGTACTCGAAATCATGTTACCACCTATACAAAAGGCATCCGTTTTCAAGCATTTTAGAGTGGACTGAGGGCCAAAACACATCAAAGAGTATCCGTTTGCAAACGAAAACACATTATTATGGACGTAGTCTCAGTCCTTGCAAAAAAAATGTGCTCTTCACAAATATCGTGTGGAATTGGAAAGGCTACGGAAATAGAGGAAGGGCGTGCTTCTTGTGGTCAAGTTATTACAATAAGGAAGCAAAAGTGAATCAATATTGTACAACGTAAAGATGAATTGTGTTTATTTGAAAGGAGTGTTAAAACTGATTTTTGTATTAATTTTTTAAAAAGAGCAGGTGTTCAGGATTATTAACATATTTCTATCTCTTTTTAATCAAATCCAGGGTAGGCAAGCCGCACCTTTCGTAGTCGAAGAATAAACATAATAAATTTTGAGTAAACTTAATTATACCATTGGGATGATTCATTTTCAACTGCAGGCTGTACGAAAATGAATTAGCCTTCGCAATTTTTTTTGTAATCAATTTGTATATTTTTCTTTCTTTCAAATAATTGGCAACAATAGTTTTTGCGATCTGTCGTTTTCTTGCCTTACCAATGAAACGCTTGGCCTCTTTCCTCCACCATGCCACTCACAATAATGATCTCTATTTACCGACTCTATCTTTTCACCTAGGTAGGGTAGTTTGTTGTTTTTGTGATTCGGATAATTTCATTCGAATTCATTAAAAATTGAGATCCTAAGCATATCTGTTTAGTTGCTATGTCGTCGTCGTTTTTTAAACGCTGTTTTGCATTCAAGTCGTTTGGTGTAATTGAAACCTTATTGAAACATATCCGGCCTTTATGGACATTGCAAAGGAAATAGAAATACCACTCCTCGTAGCATTAAAGGTTGTAAATGACATTGGAATCAAATTGATAATCAGGCTAGAGGAAATGAAACGTTTTACGACAAAGACCGAATGGCAAATTGAAGAGTCCTGACAGCAAGTCAAAATTATTTCCTGGAAGGGATACTTTTATTGAATGCGATCAATGTCCATGGTTTGCGTGATCAGAACGTGGCTAATGTTATTGTGGCGTGATATTTTGAAGCTTTATTCAATAACTTCTAAGTGATTCCAGACAACATTTACTTGTTACTTACTCCTTGCTAGGTCTTAAAAACAAGATGGAGCAGCCTGTGGTTAAAAAAAGCGCTTTTCTGCTTTGTCGAAGGGCAAAGGGAAATAATGGTGGAGCAGAGGGACCGGTTGTTCAAAGGTATATCTGCAGTGTTTACAAGAAGTAAAGTCACATTGTCATGAATTATCGCCAATAAGTTATCGTAAATAAAACTGAATTAATAAAAAATCACGTTGTCTTTCACTTCGGCAAAGTAAAAGCGAGAAATGATTAATATCATTTCAGCATCTTTTGCTGAAGATTTATACTCTCGGATGTAAACGGAAAAATACGAAGATTTGCAAAAAAATTTTTCAGTCCATTTTTTAAAGTTGGCTCCAAAGGCTCAATCATGAAGCCAAGATATAGCAATGCCCTTATAATATCGAAAGATAACTCGTAAACGAGGAACAAAATAGCGATTGCGATCATCATCCAGGTAACCTTCACTGCTTTCGCTGTAGTTAGCTTGGAGCTGCCGTTGGTTTTAACTAGCTCTCTCTCCTGATGGGGCCACAGTTTGATGCATATTATTGTGAAGAATTGCTGAAAGCGTCAAAGTGAAGAAAACGCCAAGGGTTAGTGATATAACACTAAATGCTGTCCATTCAAAACATTCAAAGAGCCTCTGCAAATTACAGAAGTAAGATTCCTTTTCGCTGTCCCCGTTCTCGTGACCAAAAACTTTTGTCGAAGAAATGACAGAACATGTCCACAATATCGTAATTACTTTGTTATGTGTCGAGAAATCGTCATCCTTTCCAAAGGTAATGTTCCTCTGAGCCACAATGCCAGGTAAAAATTAACACGAACAGTATCCACAAAATACATGAATGTGATTAGAATTAAGATCTGCGCAAGCTTGGTTTAGGATCAAGTACTTTATAGCAGTATTCATGGCTGTGTCTGTTCGTATGATGTGCAAAATATAAACGCAAAGGTCGTATCGTATTCAGAATTGACTCGGTAGAAAAGTAGCATATGGTATTTTGATATATATCCTGACATTTGTTTGTCTTTCATTTCTCTCATGTGAATAAATGCATCCGAAGAAGACGCCGTACAAGTATTTACATTTCCACCTCTTCACTCTATACCTATAATTAAGTTGTTTCACAAAAAGCGGTACCAAAATAACCACCTTAGCCACACTCTAACGGTTTTGACTTTACATCCCAAGTTAGTAATGCTTTTTAGATCTGATGTTTTATTTTTGTGATTTCTTCCTTCTTACTGTGACGTAATGAGTCATTCCTCGTCTTTGTTGATCTTCTAAAAACCTTATTTTAGCGATATGCAGACCACAACGAAAATAAAAAAACCAGAACAAACCAAAAAAATTTTGATGAACCTTTCCTGCCTTAGTGGGATGTCGAAAAACTTCATCCGAGAAGAAAGGATTTTTGACATAATAACTTGAAAGAACGAGTGATCATGTCCACAGTGTAGGAATTACTTTTTCTGTTTGAGATGAAGGGTATACTGACATGAAAAAATAAGGTACTAATAAGGTTCATGCATGCAACTGAAAAAAATCACAGTTAGTCAAGCTAATAGACTTTTTCCGACCTTTTTTTTCGTACAATGTACCTGGCTGAGTTGTTATTGTAAATAATACATAATTTAAAACAGGATTTTCCACCGGTAACATGTATAGAGAAAAACCTTTCTTTTGCTATAACTTGGAAGTTGGCCTTGGTGGTGAGAGGCTCCTTCTCCGGATGCTTGATGGGGCCAGACACATATTCTTATGCACAGAATTGCTAAAAGATTTAAAGAGAAGAAAACGCTAACAGCTAAGGATGTCATGTTAAATTCTGTTCATACATAAATATCCAGAAGCTTCTGCAAATAGCAGAAGTAAGATTTCTTCTTTGTGTCCCCGCAAACATTTGTCGAAAGAATGAAAGAACATCTCTACAGTATAACCATTACTTACTCTTTTGATGTGTCGAGAGATCGGCATCTACGGTGCCCATTAAGGGCCATGCTATATCATTCTTTTTTATAAACTGGCGGTTCGCCACTTTGAACTGGCAATCGCCGCTTTGAACAGGCGATCGCCACTTTGAACTGGCGATTCGCTACTTTGAACTGGCGATCGCCACTTTGAACTCGCGATTCGCTTCTTTGAATCGAACTAGCGATGACCACTATGAAGTCGCGATCGCCACTTTGAGCTGACGATTCGCCACTTTAAATTGGCGATCGCCACTTTGAACTGGAGATTCGCTACTTTGAACCAGCGATCGCCACTTTGAAGTAGCGATCGCCACTTTGAAGTAGCGATCGCCACTTTGAAGTAGCGATCGCCACTTTGAAGTCGCGATCGCCACTTTGAATTGGCGATCGCCACTTTTGAACTGGTGATTCTTTGAACCGGCGATTGTACCACTGTCCAAAGAAACTGCCGACTCCTTACGCCCAATATGGCTTCCACCATATCCATGTAAGCAGTAGCTTTTTTGTTTGTCTTCTTGCAAAGCTGTTTTACACTCGTATATTCCAATGGTTCAACATAATATTAGTCAGAGAGATGGGCTCATTTCAACCTACTTTGACCTTGGATTCAATCGTGTTGAAATTTTGTCATTCTTGACTTTGAGCCATGGAATACGTTTGAACCTTCTTCAGTTAAAAAGAATACTGAGAAATCAAGGTCTATTTCGAAGACGAAATTACAGCAACCCACATGAGATTGTAAGTGCAGTTAAAAGGGAACTTTGTGGAAGTGGGAGTTCCATTAGCTATAGATTAATGTACCACAGACTCAGAAATGATTATGGCCTTGTTGTTGACAAGGAAATTGTGCGCCTTATTCTTAAAACCGCAGATCCAGAGGGTGTTGAAAGAAGATCCAGAAGGCGTCTGAAACGTAGGAAGTACTATGCCAAAGGACCAAATTAGATCTGGCATATAGATGGTTGTGATAAGCTAAAACCCTTCGGTTTTTGTATTCATGGTGCGATAGATGAATACAGTCGCCGCATTTTGTGGCTTGAAGCCAGTGTCACCAACAATGATCCCAGCGTCATAGCGGAGTACTATTGTGACCGTATAAAACAAGTGAGTGGTGTTCCGAGGATTGTCCACGCCGATGAAGGTACAGAGAACTGCAAAGTTGCTATAATTGAATGCTTTCTCAGAAGGAATGGCATTGATTCCTTCTCGGGCGATACGAGCTTTATGTATGGACGTTCAGTTTCCAATCAAAGGATTGAAGCTTGGTCGTCTTTTCTTCGTAAAACTGAGTCTGATTGGTAAATCAAATTCTCCAAGGATATTCGGGACGCGGGCATTTATTGCGACAGTAATCCAATTCATGTAGAATGCCTGAAATTCTATTTCATGCACTTAATCCAAGACGAGCTCAAACACGTGACAGAACAATGGAAGCTTCATAGGATTAGGCCATGTAGAAATTCCGACTCCCCAGCAGGTCGCCCCGAAGTTCCTGAACTAAAAGAAGCCATGGATTACTCTACTCCAGTGCCAAGCGATGAAATCGATTTAGCTAAAGAGGTATGCTGTGATCAACTCGGAACAGCCGGCCTCTAGAGGGTTCGTGAAGTTGGCTCACCTCATCATGGATGAAGAGAATCTGACGATGCCAGATGACGCAGAAGAGGCACTGAGATTACATATAGATCTTGTCTATCATATTGAAAACATCTAATAAATAACCAAGCCGTAACAAATAACAATAAGAAACTTTATGGCGAATCATGGAAGTTGTCACAAAACAAAACGAAATAGTACTCTCCCTGGTAGAAAGAAGCACTTTCTCCCTACTTAGCGTAAGCATTCAGTCTCATGGCTTGAAAAAGAGGTGTAGTTAACCTGCGCATCATGTACCACTACATATGCATACTAACAACATGTGCATTATGTAAGTAAACCCTTACAATGTTGCTCTAAAGATGGAGAAACAATCTTGCGTGCCACGGTCTTCTAGAAGGAGTAGCACATTTCAGAACAACACCTAAAAACGACGTTTAAGCCGAAACATAAAACAGTAATTGCTAAAGATGCGAAATATATGTATCTTTTCGCAATTTTAATTAACGAGTCGGATTTAAATTTCAAGAATAATATTCTGGAGCTTACTTCCTTTCCCTTGTTTTTTTCCGTGAGTTAGATAATTAAGGTCAAGTGGATTACTTTAGCAACGACTAAACCGTAAAAAAATCCTTAGCTGCTTCATAACGTTTAACTTGAAAAGTCTGGTTTCCCGCTAACTTGAAAAAGCTTGCATTTCAGTGTTTCAGTGTAGTAAACTTATACATAAAAGAACTGTTTTGACCGTGCTTCCACCAAGAACTGTGGAGCCACTTGTTGATATTATGTTCCATGATAGAACACTAATAAAACTAAATTTATCAAAATATGAACGAGCATGCGGTATTTATCCCTTGTTCCTTTTCTGGCTAGCTTAAAAAACTTACAGTGCACTTTACAGTGCCGAGACTCTGTAAAACACTCGGCTCATGAATTTAACTGAGACCAAAGTTCATCCACATGATTCTTAGAGACCCCATCTACTATCCATTGTAAGATACACAGGGGTCTCAGAACGAAAATGAATCGGCTAAGCTTGCTTAATCAGTATATTTTTTTAAGCCTTCCCCCAAACAGGGACAATCCTCATTTCAAATCTTGCTAAAACAAGATATCCCCCTATCTGTGATGCTCTCCTTTTCAGTTTTCAGCCAAAGGACGCGTCCAGGAACACTCTTGGAGCCTAGGAATACGCCCATAACGCTCGACTGGCAAAAGCGTACCGTGATGGCACTTGTGGTGATGAAACCGTGTGGAAAGATTCTGCAAATTACCTCAAAGACACTTCTAGTCCCATGCAGATTTGATGGGGGGTAAAAGGCAACTTCATTTCTTCCCCATTAAAGTGCCTATCAAAGGAAAGCTCCCAAAATGTGGATCCAGAACATATCCTGAGTTAGGCCCCCACAGTAGTCTTCACGTACCCTCTTTGTCTGTAAAAGTGGCTTTTATAGGGGAAGAAACCACTTCATCATTCTGACAGTATATCAAGAAGTCTGGCGATACTTTCTTTAAAAACTTAGATAGGTGCGTCGCCGGCCAATTTTGAATAAAGTTTCTAGCGCAAATTCGCGTTGAAAAATATCCTGTTGAGATGCACGCACGTAATCTTTTCTTTCTTTACAAAAGTTAGACTGCCGGCACTAGGTTTTACGATTTTCCGCCATTTGGTTATGTTTTACTGAATTATAAATTTCTCGCAAACATAGGAGAAAGTGAGTGGCATCGAATCAATCATCGCCAGTTCAAATTGGGGAATCGCTATTTGACAAAAAAAGAATGAGATAGAATGCCCCTAATGGGCACCGTATTGTGGGCTTTTGGCAGCTTGCAAACTCAAGTAGTTTAGGGCCTGGGTTTTATCTTGGTTCGAGACCCCCAGCAGACTTTCAAGACTTTAAAAAATGGCGGCTGTTACCGCATGGCGTATTCGAAGTCTAGAACAGAGAGCGTGAGCGCTTTTGAGGAGGCGAAGATGGATATCTAGCGCAAATGTTTTCAGAAGATGTTGTTTTTGTGTAGATGTGGGGTCTACAGCTAAGGTGAGTGTTAGTTTTATGTTTATTTCGACAAATTAGCCCTAATTTGCCGTATAGCTGCCACAATGCCTCACGCGTAAATCCAAATAAAGAACGTTTCATTCAAGGAAAGCGCATTTTTTTCGTTTACTAAACTAGTAGCAATCAGAGATTATAGAGTGCGTTCGATTGGACAAGGACGGTGTTGGGGATTGGGTGTGAAAGGGTCTTTCAACTTTTTTATAGTGAAAAGAAACATGCAAGAAAATATAGAAGGAAAGGGGAAATTATTTGTAACACAATTTAGTCCTAAAATTGTAGAGTGACATTTTGTTGAATTTACAAAAATAGCATAATAGATCAGTGTTGTAATTAATTTAATGTTAAGGGAAAGTTGCCACGAAACAGCAACGGTATATTTGTGTCTTAAACTATAACTGTAAAACAGCAACGGTATTATGGTATCTTAAACTATAACTGTAAAACAGCAACGGTATATTTGTATCTTAAACTATAACTGTAAAACGGCAACGGTATATTGGTATCTTAAACTGTAACTGTGATTGTTACTACAACTTAAATATGATAAGTGAAAATGGCTCAAAATAGTCTGGGTTTTAGCATAGTAATTTACATAATTATACAGAAGTTTAATATACTTGGGTAATAACTGATTGTAGGTTAAAGCAAAATTTTTAATGAAACAGTAACAAAGTTATGGTTAACATTGTATTGGGAAAATACAACTATTATTACATTTCATGGCTTAAAAAAATTAATAATGTCAAGTATAGTTATGCTACATAACTAAGATTGAATGAGTTGGTTGTCTTTGTTTGGAAAAACTTTTTTCCTGCATGATATGCAGCCAATTGAGTTGTTTATTTGAAGGAATCCTATTATCTTTTCATTAATTATTTATGTTTGTCCTATAATGTAAATTCAACCATCATATCATCTCATGGCTGAAGAATGTCAAGTATAGTCATGCTAATTAACTAATTGTTTGCACTTTGTTTGAATGCGAGTTGTAAGTTATGTTCATGGCTTTGCTTGCTTTCAATATTGCAAGTGTCATGTCTGTTTTACTGACACTGTTCAAGTTCAAATCCAACTTCATGTGAGTTATAAGTTCTTGAATTTGTTGGTGGTAAAGAGTTAGTCTGTGCTGTTCCCTTGGATTTGTGGAGGATTGTACCAGTATGCGCATATACCACTGTGTTCCACAAGATAAAATGATTTGAGTTAGTTTACAATCTTTGTATTGTCCAAGGTCTTCACTGTCTTTGTTTGGAACAACTTTTTTCCTGCACGATATGCAGCCAATTGAGTTGTTTATTTGAAGGAATCCTATAATCTTCCCATTAATTGTTGATGATACCATGCTTACCAACTCTGCATTTACATCTATTAATGGCTGAGTAAATAGTGAAGTTTCGTTGGCCTGAAATGACACACATCTTTGGCGGTATTCAAGTATCTTTCATTTTTATTTTTTGGTTAAACCTCGGGGTTTTTAAAAATGTATTATTATTCTTATTAAAACTTCTTGCTTTTTTAATGTTCCTTGATATTGTGTATTGACTGCTTTTGTTGCTGCAATGTTCACCACCTGTGCTTTGATGCTGATGAGTTGCTCAGAGGCAACGTTATTCAGTGCAGAATTGCTGCTTACCACCCTACTGGGTATCAGATCCTCAGAGTAGTTGAATCCTGCAGATTGATCATTTGGAATTATCTTGCTTTGGTGATTCAATATTATGTCATCACTTGCAGAGGGTGTAAAATTTAAAAATTTGAACCGCACATTTTGTTTTTCCGAATGTTGTAACTTCAGGGTGTTTCTGTTGTGAGAAACAAACAGCACAGTGAATACCTCTTTACATTGCAGTGTGCAGTTGAAGTACTTTTTTTCAGAGTTGCTGGTATTCTTTACTTGTGATAGACCATGACTTGTATGTGGCATATTATTTCTTCTGGTACAATTGGGGTGGTAGAATATGTGAAAAGGACAAAAGGTATATTTTGGGTGAGGATGAGAACCAATAATTTGTGACGATTCATTTGAATAAAAATTGTTTGTTTTTGTGAATATTCTTTGCTAGTGAATAGTTATTATTGTTTAGATAGGGAGACAAGTGGGCAGACAGACAGGGAGACAGACAGTCCTTACTTACTTGGGAACACAAAAGAAATGAAAGAAAATATTATTACTACTATTATTAGAATTTGCTTACCTTGCTCCATTTGTTGTTTTTTTTTATCTAAAAAGTTAAAATAAAATTTAATTACTCACAAGGAAATAAAAGAATTTAATCAATTTGTAACAATAGTGTTTCAAATGATGAACTAAATTACTAATTTACTTTACTTTGTTTAAATTGGTATAGTTTTTACTGATTTTTTTAAAACAGGAAATAGAATAATTCATTCATAAAAAATGGTTTACTAAGCAAGTCATAACACAGTGCTTTACAGTTAGTTTATGTTTTCATACATGAATTAAGTTGAATAGCTGTCTGGTTGATTTTCAACCAACAAGGCAGCAAGTTTATCAAGTCTACTTTCTTCTTGTAGTCTATGCTGGAAACCAGGTGACTTTTTCAGGCTTGTTAATCTCTCAAAAGTCATTGGTTCGATGATTCAGGATGAGAGTGTCTTCACTCTACTAATTGCAAAATAAAAAATTCCTGGAGTTCTCTCATTTTTACCAGTGTCTAGCCATGCATTTGTCAGGGTCAATCCCTGACTTTTTTTAAATTGTTATTGCCCAGGCAAGTTTTAAAGGAGTTTGTTGTCTTTCATTTACAGTACCCAATGTGTCAGACATTATTGCTATTGAACATATGGGTACACATTGTTCTATGTTGTTACTAATTGATGGGCCTGTATAGTCATCAAACATGACAATAACAGCAATAGGCAAGTCAGGGGGTTGTTGATGGATAGCATATATAAATTCTACAACAGTGCCAGTTGCACCATTACATAGAACAACATATATCCACAGATTCAAAGTGAGCATGACATGTGCCCCTTTTGCAAGGAAAACAACAGGTTCTAGTCCTGACATTTCATCAGCACTGGCCTTTTTAGCTACTGCAGTCGAATGTTGAGCATTAATCCTTGCTATTGGTTGCTGCAGTACAGAAAGCTTTTCAAAGTTGTATTTGCAACTTCATCATTGCTATAGTAAAGTCTTACAGTATCTTTAAATGCAGTGATGTTGTCTATTGTTGATGGTGTCTAGTTAAGAGAAATCGCCAGTCATTTTGAGTGTAATCCCCTGTATGTAATTGGTTTAGTAAATCCCTGAATCTAGATTGTTGTGGATTTGATCCTTTTACTCTATGGTTTAATGTTAGTTTTACAACAGTGTTAAACATGAGATAAGCTAAAACTAGTAGTAATCAAAGATTAATAAGTGCGTTAGAAGTTCAATGAATTTAGCTAAAATCATACAAAAACAGAGGAGGAAATTAGTTGAGAGATTAAGTGAGAAAGACGAAGTATTTAAAGAGCAACATGAACAATAGCAACTTTAATAGTGAAACCCAAATATGTAACCAAAGATGTTTATCTACTTAGTTACAATGTAGTTTAAATACTGATTGTGGGAGACTAACTTTTGTAACAGTAACATGAATGATAGTAACTTGAATAGTTACAAGGGATTGGTTAGTTGCAAGGGAAAATGTAACAAAACATGTTAGTCTACTCAGTATCTTGAAAAACTGAAAATGATAGAGTAGATTTTATAACAACAACATGAGGCTATGATGAAGTTCAAAATGCTATGAAAATTAGATTTTTCCATGTCTAAACGTTTCGTGTCTGTGTGTCATAGCATTGTTTAACAATTTTTCTTAACTTAACAGTAACCTGGATGATACTAACTCGATTAGTCACAAGGTAAAATGCAATAATTAAAACATGTCAATCTACTCATTTACAATGTAGTTCAGATACTAAATGAGTGAGACTAATTTTTGTAACGGTAACATGAATAATAGTAAATTGAATAGTTTCAAGAAAGTTATGAAGTTGGTAATGCTATGAAACTTTTTGCAATGTTTAAAAGTTCTGGTGTTTGCATGTCATACCATAGTTTAACAAAAAAATTTTAATAGTAACATGAATAGTAACTTGAATAGTTGCATGGGATTGGTTAGTTGCAAGAGAAAATGTAAAAAAACATGTCAATCTACTCAGTATCTTGAAAAACTGAAAGAGATAGACTAAATTTTATAACAACAACTGGAACATGAAGCTGTGATGAAGTTCAAAATGCTATGAAACTTAGATTTTTTTCCATATATATATTTCTAAATATTTCGTGTTTGTGTGTCATAGCATTGTTTAACTATTTTTCTTATCTTAACAGTAACCAGGGCCGGGTTGTTCAAAGCGCGATTAAGCAAACCCAGGGTTAGCGTCAATTTTTATTCCAGTTAAATTAATAACCAAAAGAGATTTTCTTAAGGATTCTTGCTCTTTAGTTTTATTTTTCGATTTGACTTCATGTGCAGCTTATAATTAGCTTTTGAAATCTTTTTAAACAAAAGAGATTAAATCTTTGATTAAGCTTTAATCGTGGGTTAGCAGTAATCGTCTTTTGAACAACTGGGCCCTGGATGATACTAACTCGATAAGTCACAAGGTAAAATGCAATAATTAAAACATGAGAATCTACTCATTTACAATGTAGTTTAGATACTAAATGAGCGAGACTAATTTTTCTAACAGTAACATGAATAATAGTAAATGGAATAGTTTCAAGAAAGTTTAATATGAAATTCAAAAATTAAGTGCTATAAAAGTTTTTGTGATATCTAAAAGTTTTAGTGTTTGTATCTCATAGCATGAATTATTAGTAACTTAAATAGTTACTAGAGATTGGTTTGTTACAAAGGAAAATGCAACAAAACATGTTAAATGGCAATTTTTTCAATGTCCACAAGTTTTCGCGTTTGCGTGTCAAAGCATACTTTAACTGTGTCTAGGTTTAAGACAGCCTCTGTGATTTCCTCTTCTGTTGTTTCATTTGCAATTAAGTGACAAATTGAAAACAACTTTGGCACTGCTTCTTGATAAACCTGTAGCTGAAGCTTCTGCAGTGGTTGTTTGGAGTTTTGGATATGGATCTTGAGTGTCCACTTTACACTGCAGCTGGTTGCCTTTTGTGTTACTTTGCAGTTATCGCAGACTGCAATTTTTCCCTTGATTGTAACTTTTTTTGAACATGAACAACAACAGTTGTATTTGGTGACACTGCTTATTCCTAGTATTTCTCCAATGGTTTCTGTTGTTGTTGAGATGTCACTGACTTCAGGTAATGTTTGTTTGAAGGGTTCAGCGTCCTTGATGGTGTATAAATTATCTTGTTTTGGTGTGTTCAAGTATCTTTGATTCTGAGATACTTTCATTCTCAAGTTGTTGAAGAAATAGGTGGACTGTGGTGTGATGCTGTCAACATGCTCACCCCAGAAAATAACTTTTATGTAACCAGATGGATCAACTATATAGCCTTCCTGTTTTTTGACAGGAGAATCTTGGATGACTATAGTTTTGGTCGCACTTAGATGTGATATCTTTCCTTTTATTGACACTAGCTGTTGTGGTGCTACTTTTGACAAGGATGCAATTGATGTGACATCATCTTGTGCTTTGTATGGAAAATCAGCTGTTGTTGAAGTGATGGTTGTGTTCCTGTTTATTACTACATCACTTCGTCCATACTTATTGCTGATGTTAAAATTTGAAATTTTAACCGGTGATCTTTGTGCGGCCATTGCATCAAGAGTTTCCTTCTTTTCAGTTGCAAAGCATACACTGCCAATGAGATCTTTCTTTGTCTGAAGGTGGCAGTTAAAGTAGCTTGTTGGTCCAGATTTTTTTACTGGTGAGACATTATGCACAAAGCAAGTTATGTCTTGTTTTTCTGTAGGAGGAGGTAAAAAGATATTTAGATTAATGTAATAAATTTGGCATGGATGGGATTACTGCATAAGGTAGCTTGTGTTATTTGAAAAAAACATATGTGTAAATATTAGTCTCCTTG
>NC_089315.1:14271989-14294489 GCF_036669915.1 Pocillopora verrucosa | reverse complement strand
GAAAACCGGTTTCAGCTGTCGCAAAGGCAAAAAGCCTTCTTAGGTCAGCGGCGTTTATCTTAAGACCAGGGTTACCTTGATAAATATATATATATATAAAATATATATATATATATAAAATTAAGATCAAAGAGGCATTGCATATTAAGTGGGACAAACCCATCCTTAATCAGCAATTGAAGCATCTAGAGTTGTCTCTTTCCTTTTGATTCTGTCATCATAATAATTTTTCTTATTATGATCATTATTTTTCTTTTCTCCTTCTTTCCCCATCTGGCGCGTGCTATGTCACGTTTTTTCGTATTTAATATTCAAATTGTAACTTAAACAATATGACGTAATTTGTAACGTAATCTCATATAAATTCAAATGTACAACCGTTAAAATCGCATTTACAACTGAAGATGACATAAGAATGTCGAAACATGTCTTGCAAACTAAAAGTTGTGGTTTCTTTATTAAGAATTATTGCCACTCTGCTGTCTTTACGTCCTTTTCGTTAATATATCCAATAAATATTGTCTTTCGTCCATCCTGATCAGCAACAGGAGTTAAGATTGTACTTTCAGGTGAATTTATATTAGACTGTGTGATATGAATGACACAGTTGTATGCATTGGCCACAGCTTGCATTATGATGTTATCACACCATGTGCCTTGTTTTGACATTTGTTGAATATAGTTATTCCAGTGATCATTAGAAATGCTTTCAATATACAATTCTGGGTAACTCTGTAAATGGCCAATTCCAGCCATACGAATTTCAAGATGCAAGTCGGCAGTCCTATACAGTTGGTGCGAAACTGATTTAAAGAAACAATCTCCAAATCCACCTACATCATGTGGTATAAGTCCTATGAGACGAAGCCTTTCAGTTAAACAATCCCATGGTAAATCATGACTAACAGCATTCTCAGGAGACATACCTCCATTTAATTTTGAAATTATCATTATGAGTTTGAGGAAAGCTTTTTCCACCAGAATTCATTAAATCTGCCACACGGATATGTGTTTGTCTACAGTTACATGTAGAATAGTTATCTGTTGTTGTAAATTTTCTTTTCTGTATGTTCATGTAAAAAACAAATTTACTATAATAATGATCATTGGTATACCAGAATTTCCAGGTGTTGTAATTTCTACATAAATTAGTGATAAAAGAACTGTCTGGAAGATGTTGTCTTACAAAAGACTTGATTCTATTCCTAGACTTCGTATTACTTAGTGCCTTTAGAATTATTTTAACAGGAACGCGAGATGGTTCCCTGTCCCTTTTCCTCTGACAATTCACTCTTTTCTTACGAACTTCAACATTTTCAGAAATAGTTACACTATGATTTTCAATTTTCTCAGAAGAATAACTTGTCAAAGCCTTATCATGATCTTGTGAACTACAATCACCACTTATCAGCCCGGTAACCATTTGACTTTTGTCACTTTTCATTTGGCGCAATGGCCATCGAGCAGAATGACTCGGTTTATTTGCTTTGTGACCACAACGGGTCATTTGGCGCAATGGCCACCGAGTACAATGACTCGGTTTGTTTGGTTTGTATTTGTGACCGCTATGGGTCAAAGCACAATGGCTTGGTAGATTTGCTTTGAGACAACTTTGTGTCAGAGTTATCGGTTGATTTGCTTTGTTGTTCGGCAAATTCGAGGACATCAATTCAAAGCAGGAGAGCAGCGAAGGTCTTCGGTTTGTTGTAGTTCGGACAACGCCGACATCGGGCTTTCTACATGCTCTTGGAGTACTAAAAAGTTTCCTGGTAAGGCTTTGACAAGTTGAAGCGATGAACTTTTTAAGAAACATCGCATGAAGTTTGAGAAAAATAAATGAACTTACCGAATAATCCAAAGATATCCACGGAGGCGACACGGACGCACGAGCAGCTTGCACTCGCACGAGGTATCGTTGCGTGCGCACTCGCACGAGGTATAGTTGCTTGCGCATAAAAATAGTTGTGTGCGCATGTCCACCAGGTGAGCCCGCAATTTCTTTGGCCGGCTATTGGGCTTAAAATTCGTGCGCGCGCTTAATAATTATTCAAAATGGCGCAGATTTTGAACATCGCCCGTCCAAGTAACCAAAAATCTCGAATCTTCACGCCTGGCATGCACAGGTATCCCATCGACCACAGGATCCCCAGAGATTACGAAGCGTTCTCCTAACGTCGAACGCAATTAATGGCCTTGTTCTTGTAATGCATTTGAAGGGCTTAAGTGATAAAGAGGCTTATCTGCTACAGGTGGTAATTGGGCAGGATCACCAACCAATATTATCAATTTGCCGCCAAAGAGTTCATCAGTTAAACCAGTAGCTTGGCGGCACTGTTTGTCAACCCACACAAACATCTCTTGGCCTAACATATTCATAAGTAAGTATAAGTATAATAAGTATAAGTATAAGTATAATTTATTTACCGTCAGGTACACGGGGAGTGGTTGCCCAATCTCCCGAGCTGGAGGCTCATGATAAAAGTGACTGACTATAAAATACATTTACAAAGTCTGAAATTCTTAAATCTAAATTATTAGTTATCACGTTAAACTATTTACAAATGTATATTTAAACAGAAGCTACGTATACGCCGAAGTGTCAAAAGATTATAGACAGCTTTTGCATTGGCAACCGGTAAAAATAAGAGTTTTCAATTTTCTTCTAAAAGATGATAAATTAGGGGCGATTTTAACAGAAGGTGGTAGTTTGTTCCAGATGCGAGAGATGACAAATGAGTACGAATTGTGACGGAATTTGCTGTTGTAGGAATTTTGAGTTACGTTGAGGCCAGTATTTCTTAGGTTGTAGGGAGTAATTCGGGGTTCGAAGAGGTCAGCTAGGTAGCTTGGGCCGTTCTCTTTGTAGCATTTATAAAATATTATTAGCGACTGTTCTATGCGTCTATGTTCCAGTGTGTTCATATCTGCTGTTTTGAGAGTTGATTCGTAGTTAATGCTTCTCCCCAAGTTCATTATTGTTCGGAGACCCTAGTGGTTTGCATCTTCTAACTTCTTATTAAGAGTTTTGCCGATGCCGATTAGTAGGGAATTACAATACTCAAAATGCGATAAAACAAAACTCCTATATAGAACTAGCAGTGTACTGGAAGGCACTAGGCGTTTAAGGCGGCGGAGTGCGGCTATCTTAGCAAATACTTTCTTTAACATCTCATTTATGTGTTCTTGAAAAGATAACTTATTGTCAAGGTGAACTCCGAGAATCTTTAGGTGCTCTTTAATGTCGATAGAAGCGCCGTTAAACTTTAAGTCATAGTGGTGGGTACTTTTGCCAAGGACCATTGCTTGTGTCTTGTCTCTGTTGGCCTGAAGATAGTTGTGGTCAAGCCAGGAGGATAGTCTTTCCATGTCTTGGTTTAGCGAGAACTGGAGTACAGTCGGGTTTTTGTCTGCCATATACACCGCTAAAAAAGTTGAGTGATTCCAACTCAATATAACGAGTTCAACTTGCATCCAGAATAACTCTTTATATTGAGTTGGATTAACTATCTATATTGAGTAAAACTAACTCATTGGAGTAAGTTAGGACAACTCAAAAAGAGTTAGAAGTACTCAAATAATGAGTTAACTCTACTCAAAACATGAGTGGGTTTTTCTCAAAAATGAGTACAGACAACTCTGATAATGTGTTCAGTAAACTCATACGAAATGCATCCAGATTGACTCTTTATTTTGAGTTAAACTTCACTTCACTCAAAAAAATGAGTTAAGTTACTACAGAAAATGAGTTAGCTTACTCTCACAATGAGTTACCTCCATGGCATAAAACTGTTCAGATTGGTTATCATCAATGTTATTAGAAGAGGTATATCAAGCTAAATAAATAAAAGCATGTGTCACTAGAAATCATGAAGCTATATTAAATTTGCAAAACGAATAATTTTTTGTTTGCTAAAATTCTGAAGATATGCATGTAAAATGTAAAATTATAAAAATTGTCCACTCTTCCATGAATGTAAAATGGTCTAACATTATTTAGCAATAAATAGTAACAATTTTTAAGAAATCCTTAATTTAAAGAGTGCATGCAATGAAATGTATTTAAGGGAATACTGAATCACACGAATTTAGTGTGAGCACTCAAATAATCATAAATAATCTTTAATTTTGGATAAGCTGTAATAGGTTTTGAAAAAAAAGATTGAATGATAATCTAAACATTGATCACATGATGCAGGCATTCAAACAAGGGCAAAATACACTGTAAGCAATATTTTAATATATTTTACAAATCACTATCAAGCAATTGAAATCTACAGAGTAAATTACCATACATAGTCTAGAGCCATCTTTAAATAAGTGCAATTCCTTTGATGCAGGTATACCATTTCATTAATACCCCTAATCCATCTGAACAATATGCCCTACAAGGGAACAGTACTTTTTCAAATAGCTTTGGACCATTTATTGTAATTCACTCCCTAGATTTCATTTGCCCAATAATTTACGAAATAAATCAATATATTGTGTACAGGTATATGCAATTGGTTGAATATCAACCACACATGAAGTATAATTAAGTTATCATTCAATTGAAGTAATTATAAAATCACATTTTCAGATCTTTGACATAGCATCAATGTCATTTACAAAATTAATTACTGTGGATGGTAGCTTCTTCCCATCCTGAAGTTGCAATATGCACTTTTGCAAGTACAAATAGAAGTTATTGAGGCCACTTGGATAGTCATAAAGGAACACATAGTAACATGCCATCAAACAGACTGTGGCCTCCAACAGAGTGGTGTTTGTTGAGCTGCATAGCACTTGCTGATCTGCTATTATATAGATAGCGTCGGGGGAACTTAGCTGCCCTTTAAATACAATTCTTGGAAAAGGCTTGTTGGAAATCTTCACGATCTCATCAATATCTTCATCTTCCTACAAAAAAAGTAAAACTCCAGAGTCAATAATTATTGTGTTTGAAAACAATATTTGTTTTTTTAAAAAAATACAGCTTGTCAAATTTATTGACGAGAATTTCTTGAATCTATTGCTTCTGTCAATCAATGATAATCAGTCGGTGCCTTTTATATTTTTGACTAGCTGCAATGAAAAACCAAATTATTTCCAAATGTGCAACTAATGAGTTCGCAGAATTTCGGGAACCACTATAACCAATGTGATTTCTGGCACCTCCTTTTTGACTGACAATATGATAGGTCATAATTAATGTTCGAATTATATTAGACTGCTAGCTATCATATGAATAATAATTTAGCTGTAAAATCTGTTATGTTATCTACTATGACTTTTTTTTCTTGTCACTTTGTGTGGTGCAATTTTTTTTGCCAAAAACTCGTACGTAGGGCTACCATTAAATGCTGATTATCTCAAAAAGAGTTCTGGACACCAATTTTTTCTTTTCAGATTTGAAATAAAGCATTAAATTTTACTTCGGAAAATTGTAGTTTCAAAAAAAGTTTAACATTATTTCCAAAAGTAGCCAGTCACCTTAACAAGCTGTATGTACCGATATGTTCAATAATGAAATTGTTGGAATTGAGTGGCACCCAAATCCTAAAATAATGTAATCTTGTCAATCAAATAGAGATGCTAGAACCATTAATTTTAACTATTCTTTCAGAAATAAATATAATTTGATGATACTTACAAATACGAAATGGACAAAGTCATCTGTTGAAATAAGGCCAGACTTTGGCAGAAGAAGGTATGGCAGTACTGCCATGGCCACTTCAGCTTGTTCCTCTAGAAATAATTGAAAGATTTAGATTGATTTCACTACAATTAGGGTATTTACACTGGACCAGGTTCATCAAAACTGGCTTAGTTTTAATCTTTGCACTGTTTTTTACTTAATTGTATGATGCCCTTTAATATTTGTGATCCAAAGTAATATAGAGGTTTACTGCACTGCTCTGTGTTAACACTGAATAAATTTTAGTAAAGCGACGGTATTTTTTTAAGCCTTCCGGTGCAAGAAAAAATACAGCTCAGGAGTAAGATTGTCCAGGGTAACACACAAACTAGCAGTGTAGTAAATTGTTTATAATATGATATGAAGACATCAGATACCCAAAAATTTGAAAAAAATATTAAAACGTTTGAAAGGACAGACCTTTCGAGCATGTGCTGTTGCTGCACTTGAAAATGGGTTGTAATAGACCTACTTGACTATACAAATTGCCCATTTCAGACCATGTGATGAAAAACAAAGAAACTATTCTCCAGAGACGATATTGTAAACATCACATTGTCTGAAATGGGCAATTTGCATTTGATTCTGATTAGGTCTATACACGGGAAAAGCACGAGCTCGCATGATAAGATATTGTTTTCTTTTATATTTCTTACCAATTGTTGGTTCTGATTCATCTTCGTTCATGTCATTATCATCATCCTCCAGGAGGTGCAGGAACGTTTGGATTTCTTCTTTTGATTTACTCTTATTTTTTGTCTTTCCTAGTTTTACAATCGGGTCAGTGACTTGCTGAAAATTAGACCTGAATGAATCCACCACACTTGAATTTAGACCCAAAATTCTTTCAAATTCAGCCAGTATCTAAGGAACAAAGGTTTGAATAGCATCAATAATAATTCCTATATTTCTGTTAACATATGAAGTAAGAGAGGACATTCACATCTTGCAAGCATAGGATGTCTGCATATCACCCAACACACCCAGAATTGCCCAGTTACTCAAGGCAGCAAATTGTGCTGACCTGACAGAACAACCAGACTGCCAATCACCCTAATGTGGGGGTAGTTTTATTAAACTCATCCTTCTTCTACACAACTTTCTTGTTGAAAGACACAGAGAAAACACAATTAGATTGCTCATACTCATAGTTCACAAGGACAACAATATATAGCTTAACATACCTGTTCAAACTTAAATAGAGTAGGGTAGTGTTCTTTTATTTCCTTGATGCTCATATTGTCATTCATTAGTCTCCGTCTGCTGGGGAAAGTCAGTGCCATTCGTTTGCTTATCTTTGCCCAATCTGGAGACCTTTTTTCAAATTCACTCTTCATAAAATCTTTATGTCGTTGTAGAGACACCTCATCCTCACCCTCTGGAAAGGGTGGCTCCCAGTTTATGGCTCCTCTGCGAAGCTTAGCTTTCACACACTCTTTGGAACTCTCTTTGGGCTTTCTTTTCCTGAGGATTACTTCCGGGTCATCTTTAATAGACTTTCTCTCATTACGGAACTTTTCGTATAGACTAGCGTACCAGGAATCCTGGAAATAGTATTGAAATCAATTATCTCTGATGTAATAGATGATTTGCATTTATATGACATTTCAGTACTAGAATCCTCTGCACATATATTTTTTCTTTTTCAGATTTTGAATCTCTTTTGTATCTCCTTTTTTGATCTCCTAGTATTCGCAAAAGCTACTCAAGGAGTAATAAATCAAAATAAAAAAAACTATGTGCCAGCATTCTAGTAGCTGTAGTATTATTTTCATGCCATAATTCAACAGGGTTCCCACTCTTATGAAAAAGTTAAATTCCCTGACCAAGACCAAAACCAAAACCAATTTTTCCATCACCCAATGGCACACTTCTAGTTAGTCATTGTTATGAAGGACACCAGGAATATTTGGGAAATTTCATTTGGAAACATAATCACCAAGAAGATGTTGCAAAGATGAAAGAAAAATTCCCTATTTTGATGAATTGCAAATTTCCCTGACCAAAATCAAAATTCCCCGACCTTGAAAAAAATGCCAAATTCTCTGACTTTTCTCTGACTGTGGGAGTCAATGTTCAAATTACCTTTTTATTAGATCATTGAATCAGTCAGCAATTTGGAAAACTCTGGATAGGTCATGAAAAAACATGTAATAAGCTAAAATGCAAGGTCACATATGGTTTGCATTTTTTACTAGTGAACATGATCAACCTTTAAGGCCTCGATATGAAAACTTTTTTGAGGGATATGTAGCAAACTTTTTCATGTTTTCATATAACAGCATCAGATATCAACATATCATTTGTTTCAAAACCTTAGAGTACTTATTCGGTACTTACATATCCAGTACCAATTGAGGTATCTTTCAGGAAGGGATATTTCTGGACTATTAGTTCACAAATAGATGTGAGTTGATGTTTGGTGGGATACCTACAATTCACAAACCAAAAAATAAAATGAAATGTACAATAATTAGTAACCTAATACCAGTACCTTCTTCTTCAACATAAGATCTCATTGATGAAAATACAATAAGCCAATTTTAGCATTTCCCTACACCACAATAAAATGTATTCCTGATGGCTTTTCATCAATCAAAAAGTGGTAAACATATATCAAACAAGTATACTTACAAAGTGTAGCGGGCAAAATGATCGTATATTGAGCCTATGAACTCTCTTCTAAACTTCTTATTGATGTTCTGCTTCTCCTTGCTTGCCAGTGTTCTAGTAACATCCAGTCGGAAACTGGTTGGAAGTGTTAACACTCTTGGCCAAAGCATTTTTGCATTTAGCACTATATTGTCATCAGGGCAGGGACTGCTAACTTTGTTATCAAATTCCAGCCTCTTTCTGTATGAATAGTAAAATATAGCTGTAGATAATGGATGTCCCTAAAGACAGAAAGGAATGGATCAAAATAGACTTTTTATTTAACAAACATGACATCTTGAAGCAAAACAATTATATCATTTCAATGACACCTGAACACCTTATCAATGGCTGATATGTATAATGGCATAAAACATTACTCCAAGTAAGATGGAAACAAATTCAAACAAATCAGATTGAAGTCATCTAAAAAAGTAAATCAGACTTTCATAAGATCCATTAGAATTGCTAAAATCTCTGATGATGTACATCTGGTTTGAAAGGGCATTAAACTTTTTTTTGCTAATTCTTTTATGGGTTTGTATTTAGTAAATTTATATATACTGGCAAAAACAATTCCCAGAGAATATATGTCACTCTTAACAGATTGGGGATGAGTTCCCTCAATGAGTTCAGGGGCAATTTGCATGTGCTCTTTGCGGTAGCGATCCTTCTCCGCAGCAGTAAGAACTTTAATCTTCCCTTCACTTATCAGTGTGGCCTTACTAAAATCTATTAAGATAGGTGTGATAACATTTACAGGTGATACAGAAACAACAATGTTGTCAGTTTTATATCATTGTGGAGCACTCCCATAGTATGTAAATAGCAAATACTATCAGTAATCTGGAAACTTAAATGAAGCCAATACTCTGGACCATTTACATAAGATTTAATATGTTCTTCATCCTTATGTAAAAGTTCTCTTAGTGTCAAGGCCTTAAACGATCCATTACCATAAAATTCTGCGACTATGAAATAAGGCTTCTGCATTGTGTTTACCCCAAATATAATGGGGAGATTTATGTGACAACATTTGTCCAAAAATGAAGCTTCCCTTTGAACTTCCTTAACACTAGATGACTCTAAATACTTGACTGCAACTGGTGTGGATCTAAATTTTTTTAAGCACACAGTTCCAAATCTGCCACTACTTAGGTTATCATCTGGTCCAAGATCTTCTAGCATTGTTGGTTGGATTTGCAAAAGCTCCCTAGAAGTATTATTTTTCATATTATTCCTTGCACATCCCTGGAATACACATTTAGTTGTTTTTAGTTTCTCTTTTTCCTTTCTGAAGCTCTCCACATCTCGAAGTACTTTTCTTTCATTTTCTTTTCTACTCCTATTGCTTCATGCAGATTCTGATTTTTCTGTTTTAGATCACTCATCAGCAATTCAAGTCCCGTTTTTGACTTTTGTCTTTCTTCCCTTTTCCTTTTGTTGCGAGCAAGCCTTTGTCTTCTCTTAGCCGTCAAGGAATGAGTTCTTTTCCTTTTTCTGAAATTTTAATAAGTATAAATTCATTTCTGTCCTCTTTGATGAGCGCTATTAAATATAGCACTCAAAAGAGATACTGGTAAAAGGTGCTTACAAAACACCTTACACAGCAACCATGTTGGCACAAAACAAATTTATACTGTCCTTATGTATCTTACAAAACAGTCTCTACTTACAAGCGAATGTATACTCAATTGAGTAAAGTAATGGTAAAAGGCAGTTAAACTACCTTACACAAAAGCAGAGGCTCAGCACTGATTGTAAGATCTAAGGCTATAAACCGACCGCACCTTTTATTTTTTTAAACTATTGTTTTGCAAAAATAGTTATAAAAACAAAGTTATCAAGGTTGTTGAAGCAAGTCATAGAAATAATGATCCAGTATTATAATGTAGCACAATATTATACCATAACTTAAGATTCAAACCTTGCTTTTACTTCTGTATCAGCTGGAATTCTGTCTTGTACTTCCATTTCTTCATTGGCAATTGGGGTACCCTCTTCAACTACATCAATACTCTCGGGCCTGGAGGTTTTTTTCAAAGATTCAAGTTGCTTGATAAACTTCATTCTAGGGCCGACCACAGGTATCAGTTGCACTAACGCATTCTCCGTTAAGCATTGCATTGCTTCGCCATCGATTTCGTTCTCTTATGAAAGAAAAGAGAGCAATTGGAATCAATATGAAAGAATGTGGGGTAAAGCTTGATAGTTTTGTACTTAGGTATTAGGCAAGACCTATCTATGTGTGCTTAGCACGGCATAGCATGAATGGTACCGAAGTTCCCGCCAAAACCAAGAATCTTTGCATTGGAACAAAACCAAGAATCTTTCCATTGGAAAGAGATCAACCAAATCTCCTCGTAATATTTAATCACCAAAACCCGAGTTTGATTTTTGGTTTTACTGTTCATCTGGATTCCTTATGAATTAGTTTTTTTTTATTCAAAATGGCACCGATTTGCAATACAACGGGTAATGCTCTCTAGATCCTACCAGAGTGTGTACATGGTCGTACATGGTACAGATAGCGCGAAGTTCAAGGAAAATAACCTTGGAAAATAAAGAAATCCTCACAAAAATAAACTAAAATAATACATGATTTATCGTTGTATTATATCTCTACCTAAAATTCAGATCTAAGCATGTACTGAAGGACAACAAATGAGCTTTGTACGAATAAACTTGAAATTCAGGTTAACCTAATATTGTACAAATTCTCTAGTTATAGCTTACCTTCAAAGGTAGAAGCGTGGGACGAAAACCCATTTTGTATCATCCACTGCTTAACCTCGTCCACAGACTTCGGGAAACTTGCCATCTTTTTGAAAACGCTAAAGAGCTCACTTGACTATTGCAATGCAAAGAGTTGGACTACGTGAGAGAAAGCATTCATGGAGAACAAGAGTTTTATCTCGTACATTCGCGCCCTTTTTTTTGATTGGTAGCCACTATCACATGGTCATGTTCATCACATCGAGGTTAAATTTTAGCGCCAAAACAACAGGAAACTCAAATTGGAAAATATTCATTCATACAATATATCCTAAATAAAGACGGCTAAAATAATATCTACGTTGTAATGAAATATATTATAAATATTTTTATAAGAAAAGAGTTGATTTGTCTCAAACTTTGTCCTACTACCATT
Source organism: Pocillopora verrucosa (assembly GCF_036669915.1). Lineage (NCBI taxonomy): Eukaryota > Metazoa > Cnidaria > Anthozoa > Scleractinia > Pocilloporidae > Pocillopora > Pocillopora verrucosa. The sequence goes on along the minus strand of NC_089315.1, from coordinate 14,283,009 downwards.
CCAATCTCGTTCCCAGAGCCTGCGTTTCTACTGGTCAGCACCCAGACATTCGTTTAAGAGCCATTGAATTAGGGTCTTTCTGTGTTCTCCTTCATCAGCGCGTCGTTGTTTATCGAAGGTTTTCCGTATATCCAAATGCATAGTTGTCCATACTGTACTAGTTTTCTTGGTAGAAGCTTCAAAAAGTTATTACATCATATCAAATTTATTCACAGTCATGAACCAAACTTTAGCATCACATGCAGACAATGCGGCCAGTCATTTCGAAAATTCAATTCGTTCAAATCCCATATCCAGAGAGAAGAGAAGAAGAATGCACTGTTAAATTTTGCGAACGTAAGTGAGCAAGGCGATGAAGACGTAGAAGATGAAAACTCTGATGAAGAAGATGGAGAAGACAACGATTCAAATGAAGACACAAACTACGTCGACGATGTGACAAGATTCTTGGCACTGTTTATTTTAAAAACCAAAGAAGAAAATCAACTAAGCCAACAGACAATCAATGCTATTCTTGACAATACAGGAGACCTAGTGGACAGTAGCTTAGTGGAAATGAAAAACAAAGTGGTGGCATGCCTTCAAAGCAGTGGAATAGAAATTGCTGATGTTGAGGGCCTATCTGGAGTACTTGATGAGCCAAGTATCTACTCCCAAGCAAAACAACGTTTGCAGAATGAATACCAACAGATGAAGTACTTTGTTGAGAATTTTAACTTTGTGGTAAGTCCTTAGCTTATGTCCAGGCTTTAATAGATGTGATTAGAAGATATGGGACAAATTAATGTATTTTATCACTTGTGTTAACTTGCTTTAAAGTCATCTTAATTAGCCTTCTTATAAACACATGCATTACCAAAATAATATAAATATATTGATTATTATGCTGATATGAGTTTTAATATATATAGGAGCCACAGGAAGTCATCCTCAATCAATATGCTGAATATCGCTATCTGCAAGGCAAGCAAAAACTCTGCCTGGTCAAGGAAACATTTCATTACATCTCGATACTGAAAACCCTACAATCTTTGCTCAATCAGGCAGATGTTTTATGTGAGGTAAGCATCCTATTTGATGTATGTAGAACAGGGAATATAACAGGAACTGCAGAGATGGGTAGGGTTAGGTTTGCATTTTCTGATGTTAGCGCCCCCCCTTCCCCCCCCCCACACACACACACTTGTTAGGATGCTGTGCAGTCCCTGTATAGAGCAGCTTTCGTATGACTGTGAAAAGTTCAGTGCCGTGAACGTGTCGTGTCGTAACGTAGGATTTTAATTGGCTGGATTTTCTTTTTGCGCGATGTGATTGGCTAAGCAGTGCCGTGTCCGCGTAGTGACAGTGTCCGTGCAGTGTTTCGTGCCATGTTTCTTGCATTTGATTGGACGAGGAGTGCGTGTCTTGCAGTGACCGTGATGTTTTCTAGATTTTTAATTGGCTGACTCCTTCCCATGACATTGTTCATGCCGTGAACGTTTCACAGTCATACGAAAACTGCACTAATAGTTATATTGAAACACTTCAGTGTATGGGTTACATGTTTTTATGGAGGAACTTGGGTGTGGTGATTTGGAAAACTCTTAGTTTTTGTGACAATTTAGATATCATTTTGAAGTTGACAATATTGAATCAATACCATTATTTTACATGACAGTCCCTCTAATAACAAATTACTTGTGGCACATTTCAATAATTTGGGTACTTTTGTAGGTTATGAATGGTCATTCCTCAAATGATGGAATTCTAAGAGACTATTGTGATAGTGAACAGTACAAAATGCATGCTCTTTTTGGACAACCTGGTAATGCACTACTTCTTCATTGTTACTATGATGATTTTCAAGTAACAAACCCGCTTGGATCAAAGACAAAAAAACATAAAATAGGTATGCTTTTCAATCATGTATTTACAGGCATGTAAACTATTACGTGTTTTGTTAGGTTGCTGTTAGCATTAATAATTATCATGAACATTATTATTTATTGACTGACAATCTCCTGTTTTTGTGTGTGTGTGTGTGTGTGCTTGTTGATGGTGTGTTTGCAGATGATGAAAAAACAAACTACAACCAAACTATCCACAAGATATTAATTGCATGTTTGTCATGTTTAAACAATATCTGGCAGGGAAATTTTGAGAAATCTCTAAAAACTGATCTTTTGGGGATATCCTATTCACTTATGAATGTTTATGAGGTTTGACATGCAACATCCACCATCCTAAATTTCAATCCTGTTCAATATCAAAATATTGAATGCGTACATGCAATGAGAGTAAGTTCCCTCAAATGTGCAGTGTAAAATAAGTGCAAATGTAAGGTCTGGTTCATACGACGTGCTTCTGTTGTGCTGCACAATAGCACATTTGTGTTGACCCAAACTAAAGAAGGTTCAGCCTTGATTCATACGTCATACCTAGTATGTTGAGCCAAATACCTTAAACATAAATAGGTGGTAAAAACAGTCAGCAGAATTAAAGCAGAATTGAAAAATATCAAAGGAAAACATTGTTTGAGGTATGCATTTGGTTTGGCACAACATGTTATGACTATTGCCATTGAAATTGATTTTTTTATGAACATCAGGAGCCTTTTACTTCAATCTGGGAAATCTTAGTCCAGAATACCGTTCTGTTATCAACTCAATTCAGCTAATTGCTTTGTGCCGAGTACCGCTCATAAAAAAGTATGGAATGAATAGGATACTGCAGCCATTCATGCAAGACCTGCATCAACTAGAGGCAGTAAGTATATTGTAGCATACACTTAACTGTCACCTAAATGTAAGTTCAACCATATAAAAATAATTAAGTGCACATTGTCATTAATATTAATTTATAATTTAATTAAAAAATATGTATTTGTTTTCTTCCTAGGATAGAGGTGTAACATTTTGGATAGATGAACAAGAAAGAACATTCAGTGGTTCCATTGGACCTTATTCAAGTGACAATCTTGGGGCACATTCTCTTGGTGGTTTTCAGGAGAGCTTTTCTGGTCTAAGGATTTGTAGAATTTGTATGGCAACTAGAGAAGACACTAACACAAAGGTAGTAGTAGTAGTGTGCATGCATTTTTGGTCATTATTCAATGTGTCAAGTGTAAAAGATTATTTACCGGCATTCTAAATTTTGTTACAAATAAGTTTAGACTTTTGATCAGACCCTGTGTCAATAGTGTTAATATGAGTCTACACTTCAAAGTTCATGGACTTGAGATGAATATACTATTATACAACTCATATTGTGAATGTCACATTGATATTAGTTTACAGAAGCAGATTTTCAAATTAGAACAAGAGCAATCCATGACAGACATTGCCGGCTTGTAGAAAATGATGCAAATCTAGAAGCAACTTATGGGGTAAAAACAAGAAGTGTTCTCAACCAGTCCCGTTACTTCCACATTACTGATGGACTTGTTCTTGATGTCATGCATGACCAACTTGAGGGAGTGCTGCCCCTAGAAGTCAAGATTCTGTTACAGAAGTACATTCAAGAGGAAAATTATTTCACACTTGAAATTGTGAATGACAGATTAGAAAGATTGTGGTATCCTCAATCCGATGCTAGCAATAAACCAAGTCCTATAAAGCCGCAGTCATTGGCAAACAATTCAATGAGGATTTCACAGTCAGGTTAGGAGAATGATGTTTTGCAATGGTTGAGTTACATATTACTATTATATATTATGTTATATTTTAAAAAGAAAAAGAAATATACAAAAAATATATATAAAAGGCTTTGTTGTATACTAAAAGTACATGATAATTTCATATTCTTTTTCTTTCTTTCACCAGCAGCTCGGATGTGGTGCCTGGCAAGAATGTTTCCTATACTTATAGGAGACTTGATTCCACAAAATGATGAGCACTGGGAAAACTTTTTGCGACTACTGAAAATTGAAGAAATTGTTTTTGCTCCTAAAGCAACACCACAGCTGGCTGCATATCTTGGAGTTCTCATAGAGGAGTACCTAGAGGACTATGTCAACCTCAATGACCGGCTTCCAATCCCAAAACAGCATTACATGGTGCATTACCCAAATCAAATTATCAAGTATGTCTTTTTATATTGAAATTGTAAGCATTGTACATTTTGTACTACTGGGGGTTAGGGGAAGGGTATTACCACTTTATCCACCTTTCATAACTTTACATACCCTTTCAATATATGTATTATTAGCCCACTCAGACTTCATCATGCTGATTATTTAAGTTTTCTGAAACTTGCAGTGCAGCTTATACATGGGTATATAATGCAGTATTACTTATAGTTTTATGTGATGTTTAATGAATGAGCAATAATGTCTTATCAGGTTTAGAAGCATGAGGTGCAGCCGAGTGTTTTTAGACCTCATAATTATAAGATTTTGGTTCCACTGGAGCCACCATACATGGACTTTCATACTTCAATAGATATTTGACGTCACAGGCATGTGCGAGTAGCTCTAAAAGAAACTCCCACATGCTCAATATTCTATACATGGCAATCTGGAATTTTAGGGTGTGATGAGACCTTGATGAGGCTCTAAGTCTTCATCTAAACATGGACATATACTTCCTCTCAGATAAAGTCATCTGTCTTAGTGTTCTTTATATAAAGAATACTAATGAAGGTAATTTTTTTATATAAAGGTTCATCTAAAAGATGGACTTAAAGGGGGACATTATCGAGTATAAAGGTCCATGCATGTAATATGTATGGTGTATCCAGTTGGCCCAAAGGCTTATGAATTATTAATGAGTTTTTTAATAATATCTAGTAATCTTCCATTTACAGAAATGGTCCCCTAGTAAGAAACTGGGCCATGAGGTTCGAGGCCAAACATAACTACTTTAAAAAGCTGGTAGACAACATCAACAATTTCAAAAATATCACCTATTCCTTGGCTATGAGGCATCAAGCCCTTCAGACTTATCGAATGCAAAGTTCACAAGGCAACTATTTGAGAGTGTCTTTGGAAATTGGACCTGGTAAGGGAGCCATCATTAATTACTGGGGGGGAGGGCCAGTAAAATTTCTAAACCTTCATCCCAAGAAATCTTGTCCTCCCCAAATCAAAGCCTTGTCCCTCTCCCTAAATGCTGGTCCAAAATTTTTTGGCCCTTCCCAAATCAAAGCCCCCTAAACTTACCAGCCCTCCCCCAGTAATTAATGACCTAAGCATTAAATTAATTTAACCCCATGTTCAATGTCATTGGCTAAATCATGAGAGTTTCCTTTAATATATATATATATTTTATATAACTTTTTAGCTGTTGGAAGGGTAACAACTGTTCAAGAAGCAGGAGTAGAAGATGAGCTGCAAGAGGCAGACCCCCAAACTAAAGGCGACAGTTCACTGACACGCACATCCTGGGTTAAAGTTTATGGAACCAAATACGTAAAGGGCGATGTTATTGTAATTGACTACCACCATGGCTTTCCAATTTTGGGAAAGATCCAAAAGGTTTTGGTTGTTGAGAGACACATAGTTTGGTTTCAGTACCTTAAAATAAATGTTACTGAATTTGTCTGTCATTTAAATGCTTTTAAAGTTCAGCAACTGAACGAAATAAGATATATTAAGCAATCTGAGCTTCTAGATTATTACCCCCTTGGTCTCGTTAAGGGATTTGGTTGCTATGCCAACCAAGTCTTCGTGACATTGAAATACAGATTGGATCTTATGCAGTAATGATATTTTTGGTTACATTTTGCTATATTGATGCATGTAAATAATACAGAAAAAATCATGATAAATAGTATATTGCAGAATAGAAAGTAAAGTTTCTTAAAATGGCTGCAAAAATATAAAGAAAAATTATTAAAAAAAATAATTACTTTTGTTTCAACTATGTTGTGGTGCTATTCATGCTCCATTTTTTCTGAGTAGAATTACTCAGAAACCAACTTGGATATCATAATGCGATTGAGTAATTTAACTCAACATTTGAGTTAGATTCTCTGAATTATCAAAGAGTTATTGGGTATTTCAATGATTTATGGGTGTTTTATTCATGTACTTTGGCCATTTTAGGGATGGATCGATTTGTAAAGGTTGTTTAATATTGTTCGAATTTGTGTCAATTGCTTGTGTACTATGTCTTGTCATAGTGCACGTGTTACTTTATACTGTTACATAATGTGTAGCAAATATAGCAAAAATATCCCAGCAGAAAGCATCCTTTGCTGGTAAAGCCCATCTCAAAATCATCCCTCATCCCTGTATTCCTTATGACAGACTCAACTTTTAGTTAATTTACTCAATACCTAGTAAATAAACTCACATATTGTGAGTTATATTACTTGACAAATTTTAGTAGAAATATTTGAGTAACTTAACTCAATATATTGAGTTAATTCCTGAGTTAACTCAAATTTTGAGTTAATCTAACTCATTTTGAATTAATCTAACTCATTTAAAAAAATGCTTTTTTTGCGGTGTACTGGGTAGTATCGTCTGCGTAGAGACGAAGAGAGGAGTCATTTACAGCTTCGTTCATGTCATTCATAAAAATGTTAAACAAAAGAGGGCTAAGAAGACTTCCCTGGGGGACGCCACAGCGTATAGGTGTCCAATTGGAGCAACTGTTGTTGCATATCACCCTTTGTTTTCGTTTGTGTAAAAATTCATCAATTATAATATAACTGATTTTTTCGAGTATAATTTGAAGTCAGACAAGGCTTTGATCAGTCAAGTCTTTGTTGCCTTTTGCATCTACAGGAAGTTTTAATGGTGAATGTATAGTACATCCACATAAGCTAAATGCAGCTTTTCAAGTTGTGGCTGTAACAGCACATGACTGTTTCAGTAGTATTTTAATGGCATTTATAAGGTAGCTTTTTCCTGTACCACCACCACCTATTATTATAAGCAATAATGGATGTTTTGGAAAAGGTTGTTCTGAATGTGCTTTAATTATGGTGTAGCCTTGTTTCTGCATTTCACTAAAAGTGATAATATCAATATTTTGGTCTGTTGCAGTTCTTGGTTTAAATGCTTGCTTGCTAGTTTGAATCCAAGAAGACATTTCTCTTATTTGACTCTCTTCGTATTTAAGTCTGTCATTTTGCCAATTATAACTTGTATGTATAGGGTCAGGAGATTGCCTGCCTGTGACGAATAACGTAAACATTCTCAATCCTACATGAACGTGTAGGAATCTGACCATTACCTTAACCATGATTTTTACTTACATTCCTATATGTAGTGCAGCTTGTTAAATTAAAGCCATCTAAGTTATGCTAGTATTTTAAGTCAAGTAGTGTAAATGAAGTAAAAACTGTTGCATGAGACTTCCTCTCTAATTTCATGTTCACAGTGTATTTTTTAAATCCATAGGGTCAAGATAGCTCAACAGTACAGCTATCTTGCAGTCAAACATAATCTTTGACTTGCTTACAATGAAGGTGAGCAATTAGTAATTAAGTGTTAATTACCAGTAACAAATTTGCTCTTAATCCTAAGCTTTTGGTGGTAAAAGTGATGGACAACAATCAATTTCAAGCAGCTTATTATCTTTCTTTTTTAAATGGCCTGACTAAATCATTTAAGGGAATAAAATGAGGAAAGAATGCCTGATCAAAATACTTTAGAAATGTACTGCAATCTTCCAGGATTGTAGCAATTTCAGAGCAACTTTTTTCTTATGAGGAGTACTTGTTACTTCATCTGATAACTCATAGTCATTAGCATTTGGAAGCCGGTTTTTCTGTATTGAGAAGGTTGCATCACATAATAATAATAGTGTCTTTATTGTTCAAAAGATAAAATTACATATCTTATGTTACATTAAAAAAAAAAAGAAGGATGTAAATAAGCTTAGGTGTATCTAAATAAGATAAGTATATACGTGGGAACAAATACAAAAGTCTAATACAGGAAGTACACTTTTACAAAGCTACATTGTACTTAAAGACAATTCTATTAAAAAATGTATTCTTAAAACGGTTTGTGCGAATGGTGGGCATGACAGGGGATTTATTTCTCAAATTATACCTCGTGATCTTGGTCTCAGGGAAGTAGGCTCTAAGAGGATGGCTCTATTTGACATACTTTTATGTCAGACTGTAGTTGTTTAGTGGCCTTCAGCATAAGAACTTTTATTTTTCCCAGGTGGTTTTTATACCTGTTGGCAATTTTTGGGCAATTTGTCAAGCTGTATCCCTTCAGGTGTTTTACCCACTACAACCTCTACCGCTTTTGCTGTTTTTGAAGTGAGGGGCTGGTTACTTTCATCTGACCTAGTACAAATTTTATGTTCTGAAAGCTGTGAAGTTGGTTTTGCTCTATAGGCTCTTTGCTATTTTCTTGAGGTTCTTGTTCCTTTCCTTGTTCTTTGTCATTCTGTAAGTGGTCATGTAAGTTTTCAAGTTGTGATTCTTCTCTAAGATTAACTTCAGCAACTTCCATGTCATCACCATTGTCTATGTCTTCACAAGATGGTTCTTGAGAAAAAGAAAAAATAAGGAACTAGACTATAATTTAATTGTTACATTTGTTTTATCCTGTTAATGAATTTCCTTGTAATACTGATAAATTACTGTTAGTATGCTTAAGTACTCTATGGTAAAAGTCAAGAACTATGCTATGTAATTAAGGAAGCAATTTAGTTCTCAATTGTTCATTTTCCTATGCTAAAATGAAGCCACAGGAACGAATATGTGTATGTGTATTTTGGTTGCTTATTTTCCTTCACATTTCGTGTACATGTACATTTCCACATGTTTCATTTAACTGAAATTTTATCGTTGATTCCTATAATTACTTGAATGCAAATACCTTGTGGTTTGGTAATGAGATCAGTTTCTTCTGACATTCTTTAGCGGCTTAGGGGCTGAGATGTAACTTATTGTAAACTAGTTCCCACTCTCACTTCTCAGCTGATAGAGAGGCAGTTCTTTGGGTTTCTCAGAACATTGTTTCCAAGCAGTCACCAAGCTGGTTTGAATGGCTTTGACTAAACTTGACCTGAAATGAAAGACATGAGGACCATCTGGGAGATGTGTGGCTTCACTAGGGCCATCATGGAACTCTACTAAACCACCATCTTTCCAGTGCTGCCAAACCCCTGGTCCTGGGAGGAGGAAATCTCTTATTACCTCCAGCTGAGCCTGCCATAATCTTGCCTTCTTTGTTAACAGGTCTTTGCTTACTGTTGTGTTGGCTCTATCAGGTAACCCCTTTGCCAACTTTGTAATTTCCCGTTCTTGAATGCTGACTGTATTTTCTTCTGCAGTGATATCTTCTCTCAGTATGTGATACTGGGAGATACAATTTACGAATGGTCATGGTCTTGGATGGGGTTAGTATGGCCCTCATTGCCAGTGCATGTTTACAGTACCGCTCGAAGATAAGCGAACCACCTAACGCGTTGTCAACGCGTGGGCTCGAAGAAGTCAACGCGTTAGTGCTCTTTCGCTAACGTGTTAGCTAACGCGTTAGCTAACGCGTTGATCATCGACCCGTATCGCCTTTGTTATTCACTTTGCCACCTCCAACCTTCTTTCTTTTGTATCCATTGTTGACCAACTCAAAGGACGGCCTTCATCCGCAACTGAAAACCTTTTTGAATTTGCATAATTTTACTTGTCGGTCAAGGTTTACGTTCTGTTGCTTTTCGCCGGTTTTGAACAAAATGTATTCTGCGACAGATATCTGAAAAAAAAAATTAAGGCAAGCTTTCGAAAACTACAGAGCAACTCTTAACAAAAGAACCCAGTCGAACTGATGCGCTCCCTGCTTTTTGAGTCGAGAATCGAAAACACTCATCGCCAGAATGTCTGGGCCACGCGAGTCGATTCTTTCTGCAACCAAAATTTCAATCACGATTTCGTCAAGGGAAACATCAGGCGGTTTTCAACAATCCGCGTTAATCAAATCAAACAATCTCCAGTAGCCCAAGCCAAGGCAAAAGGTTTCATTATTTAAAGCCTATCGATCGAAATTCGAGTCACGAGTTTTATTCGTGAACTGCTAGCGAAAAAAACATACTTATAGTTTGTCACGCTTTTGTTTACGTTCTGCCGCTTTTCGCCCGGCTTTCAGCCGACTGTATTGTGTGTGTGAGAACATACATTTATTGTTACTTGCTCCTTACTTAAAATACATGCATGGTTTTTCGCGATACTCAAATGTCGGCGATCTAACTTTTTAACAATCTCAAAACAAGAGAAAATTATTTGTTATTTCATGCGTCGTTAATCCTATTTACATCAAACCTATTCGTGAAATCTAGGTCCAAAAAACAAAACACGGCGAGAACTATCGAAATACACAACACTCAGAGCCAAATAAAACTACTGGTTTCGTTCGGAAAACTTAATTCCTCTTAGGTAAGTGTCCACTGCTTTCCTGCAGTCTCTCCACTGGAAATCTCTTCCTTCGGGTGGAGCTGGACAGAACTTGTAGACTGCATCCATGATAACTTTAACTTTGTCAGGATTAAGTGGCTGTTTTCCTGCCACCCCTCGCACATTTCTGCCCCTTAGTTCCTCTGGTTGAAACAGTATGCGAGTGAGGTGGACGGCAAAGTTTTTAACAGAGGCTGCCTTTGATCTTATTTCAAATAATTCTTCATGACTGAAGAAGTCATTTTGGTCCGTTGGAGTCAGTTCACCCTGCTGCTCGGCTGATGTGGACGGCGTTGTGTTTAGCTGGACTCCTGGCGTGTCTTCTGATAGTGTCAGGATTGGAACGACCTCTGGAATCGCAATGGGAGTAGCTGGCGCAGTTACTGGCAGAAGGTCGACAGGCGGCGGGGTTTCCGGCACGCGCGTTAACAAATCAATCAGGAGATTGAGTTTGTCTAATGTTAGCTTGTGACAGCTGATGCACTGTTTCTGCTGGCGATCAATTTGTTGTCAATACGCCATAACGTCTGGCTCATAAATCGTATCAAAGTTTCTAAGCAGGGAGCTTATGTGCCGAGTAGTCTGCATGCTGCTCTCGTATCCACTAGAATAGGCTCCTCCTGCTGGCTGGAGATTCGCGACTAGTTGCTGGTGAGTGTGAGATACTCTGAGATCGCGAGTG
>NC_089315.1:14251989-14264489 GCF_036669915.1 Pocillopora verrucosa | reverse complement strand
TTCATAACACGGTGAGTGTTAAGAAGAAACTTGAATTGCAGGTAGTCTGCTCTTGTGACATCTGGGTCAATCAGTGGATCAATGTTACTGTTGCCACTTGTAGTCTTTGGCTGACCATAGTGCTCAATAAGCTTGTTCAAAGCATCTGCTCCATGAGCTGCTATAGCTACACTACTCTCTGGGAGTGATTGAGGGTTAACTACAAGGTCAAGGGCTTTGCAGATGTCTAGTGTCTCCTTTGGGAACCTCTCGTTAAGGTTTTGAATTAAATTAGCTAGAAATGTGTCACCAGCAGCAATGAACGATCGTCTTGCATTATCACCTGCCTGCTGAAGTTCCTTCTCATGATACAAACCATCTGCAAGTACTCCCTGATTAAGTTCCTTTAGGCTTGGCAGGTTTGCAAGATCGCCATTTAAGTCATCTCTAAGGGCCTGCAATGTAGTAATTGTAGATGATACCATGGCTGGCACAGATGCAAGACCAACAGATTCTTTTTGGAAAAACACACTAAGCTTTGTTAATGTTGGAAGAACATCTTTCATCATGCAAGTTGCTGCAACAAATTTTTATTGCTGCACTTGCTTCAAGTATCCTTTGGCTTTTGCAGCGTTTTCATTATTATCTTCAGCAGCTTGATGATCCAGACAGTCTACAAGTGCAGGTCAACACTTGTAGATTGCATCAACAGCAGTGTGGAAAGACAGCCAATGAGTTGAAGCAGCAACTTTTAAGGTTACTGGTTTCAATTCTAAAATGCTTTGAATTTCACGTAGCTTATTATACCTTACAGCTAAGTTTGAGTAAAAGTTAAAAAGGTTTGTTAACAGTGTTTGGTATTCATCCAACAACTTGACTGATTTAGCAGCTTGTGAAGTGCATAACTATGAGCCACACAATGAGTATGAACCAAAAATGGAGCTACTGACTTCAGTCGTACACCCACACTACTGTGACGCCCCATCATGACAGAAGCGCCATCTCTCCCTAATCCCACAAGTTTAGTTCCACAGTTGATATTTTTTTCTTCCATGAAATTCATAAGTGCATTATATATGGTTTCAGCTTTACCATCTGGCACATTACGATTTCCTACAAATCGAGTACAAGGCTCATTGTCCTTCACAAGTCTGATATAAATGTCCAACTTCTTACATACAGCGATATCCACACTTACGTCGGCTAATATTGCAATAAATGGACTATTCTGGATATCTTCATCAATCTCTCTATTAATCAATTCTGCAAATGCAGAGTTCATGTCAGCCACAGACTGATGATGCTGATATACATTTGCTCCTGTCTTGGGGTCAAGACTTGTACAGCCATTCAACATCTGGATGACAAAAGGATTTAAAAAGTTGAAATAGTGGAATCAAAAACGCTAGAAAAATATTAGTTAACTAGTAGCAATCGGAGATTAGGGAAGTGCGTTCGGCATTTCAAAGGGGAAATATTGTTTTTTGGTTATTGGGATAGATGAAAATGCCTATGGTATGTTGTCAAATAAAGGGTTATGGCGTATTGTGAAACCTGTATTTACTCTGTGTGCGAAAAGGTTTTAAAGGCTAGTTATATCATATGGTTTTTGAGGAGGCAGTCGTCGCAGTCCATCTCAAGTGGAACTTCTATCAGCTTATGAGAGGCAGTGTCATAAGTAATGCAGAAGCTTTTTGAAGGGTTCAAACTGCTCATTTCCAAAGTCAACATTTCAATAATATTTCTCAAATAGCCTTAAGTGAAACTTCTATCAGCTTATTAGAGGCAGTGTCATAAGTAATGCAGAAGCTGGATTCACTGTCTAGGAGATGGAAAATGAAGTCTTCCTCTGATATGATGTTGGGGTTAACATCGGGTAAAAATGAAGCCTGTTTATCGACCTCGTGATGAAAGAGTGTAAGTGCAAGTTTGTCATTAATGTTTTGAGTGTTCTGAAAAAGCACTTTCAAAAACCACTGAGGTTGACAAGAAGTTACTCTCATCATCATCTTGCAGGACTGACAATTTGCGATCTTTCCATTCGATTTCACTGTAACCTTCTTTTTGCATGACGTGCAGGAAAGACTTTTTGAGGCGTGTTGGACACCAATTATTTTACCTGACACTTTCCTCTGTGTGAGTGATTCTATTTCTGTTGTGACTTGTGCCAAGTCTTGTGTGAAAGATGGGATCTCTTTGAAAAGAAACTGCTCTGACTTTGGGGTGTTGAGATATCGCGATCCATTGGAGTCTTTGAGTCTTAGATTCTGTAAGGCATAGGTCTTCTGATCTTCTAGTTTGTTACAATGTTCCTGCCAGAGTATGAGTTTTATCGAGGTGGTGTGGTCAACCAGAATGACTTCTTGTCTTTGTAGAGCGTAGCCATAACGACTGTTAATCGTTTTGACCGCAGTGATGCTGGATACCTTTGCCTTTACGTAAACCAATTGCTCTTTTGATACCTCTTGAAAGATGAGAGACTTGGTAAGGAAGATGATGTTGCAGCATCTTGATAGACAAATGGTACCACCACAGGTTGTACAGTTGTGTTGTTTTGGATGATGATGCTTTCGATGTCATCCTTGATGGAAGATGTTATGTTGTGGAATCTGACAGCTGTTCTTCCTTTCTGGTACTTTTCTAGCAAGGGTCTCTTTGCTGGGTTGAAACAGACTGCCCTAACTACTCTGTCACTTCTTTGAATATTGCAGTTGAAATATTTGGTTAGGGAAAACGTGGCCTTCTTCACAGGAGATATGGTTTGGATGTAGCCCAAGATTTCTTGTACTTCAGAGCTCTGAGAAGCTACAAAACAGGAAAAGTCAGTGGATATGTCATATAATGCAAGTGTAGGCATGTTTTATGGAATGTTAATATGTCGAATGTGAATGCAATATACAGCTGTAGTCATGGCATAGCACTGGTTATCATATGAATTCTTACTGGAATGGTCTTGAACCACCTCTAACTTTATCTTGCACTGACACCTGATTGAACTAATCATGCCATGTATCTTACGTCTCAGTTGCACCAACCAAATTGTTCATATTCACATACATATCACGGAAGGCTCTGTCTTCTCCAAGAACGAAAATTATAAAACCTCTCTTTAATTATAAGCTCTCCATTTGCTTTCTTTAGTTTTGGGATTAACTGTTTTGTATTGCAGTGAATAAATCAAAACAATAATAATAAAGAGCTTTTTGATCAAAGTATAATTTATTGAACCTACTTACATTTCAATTGTGTCTCGTCATTCATCTTGGAAGGTGGCTTTTGGTGGTCTTTTCCTGATAAAAGAAAAGATTATGGTTATTCCTTAAAACTTTTTTATCATTATTTTACAAATTTCGTTTGCAATGTCTTCTATCCCAGTAATATGTACATGTAAAACAGTGCAAAAGTAAACATGAATTTCTTTGAGGATTTATTTGAAAAATTCTATTTTTTAATTAAATTTCTGCATGTATCTTGTGCAAGTTCATCAAGTCTCTTTTCTTCTTCAAGTCTATATTTCAAATTGGCTGACTTTCTAAGACCTTTAAGCCTTTCAAAGGTCATTGGTTCAATAATGCAAGAACGGAGTGTTTTAACTTGGCTAATTGCCACATATGAAATGCCTGCAGTTTTTTCAGTTTGACCAATGTCAATCCATGCTTTTGGTAGTGTTAGACCTTGGCTCTTGTGTATTGTTATTGCCCAAGCCAGTTTTAACGGCAGTTGTTGTCGCTCATGCATTCCATCAAGACATTGAGAAGTAACTGTGATTGGGCATATAGGAACGCATGATGGAATGGACTTGCTAATTGATGGGCCTTTGTAGTTGTCAAATTTCACAATAACCGCCTGAGGCAAGTCAGGAGGCTGGTGATTGTCTGCATAAATGAAGTCTATTACAGTTCCAGTTGCACCATTGCAAAGCCCAAAATCTGTCCACAAATTCATAGTAAGCATTACTTGTGCCCCTTTTGCAAGGAAAACACAAGGTTCTAGTCCTGCCATTTCATCAGGGCTAGCTTTCTTAGCTAAATCACTTGAATGACTTGCGTTGACACGTGCTATTGGGTTATGAAGTGCAGACAGTTTTTCAAAGTTGTAACTTGCAACTTCTTCATTGCTAAAATATAGTCTTGTGGCATTTTGAAACTCGGTCAAGTTTGTTGTATTGGAAGGTTGTCTAGTCAAGTTTCCAGTCTTGTTCAGTACAATTTCCTGTACGCAGCCGCATGAGTAAATTTCTAAACTGACTTTGTTCTGGATTTGTACCTTGAACTCTTTGGCTTACTAACAGTTTAATTACGTCGTTAAACATTTGGTAAGCTAAATGACCTTGTCCGCCTACAGAACTGGTAAGTTTAGAATGGTACAATGGTTTATCAGCAACAGGCGGCAGTTGACCAGGATCACCAAATAATATGATTGACAGTCCACCAAAAACTTCATCACTTATACCTGTTGCTTGTCTGCAGCGTCTATCAATCCAGCCAAGCATTGATGGTCCTAGCATAGAGTATTCATCAATTATAATATAACTGATGCCTTTCAGGTTGTTCTGCAATCTCAGAAGAGCCTGACCATTCAACTCCTTGTTGCCTCTTGAACCAACTGGAAGTTTTAACAGTGAATGGATTGTACAGCCATTTATGTTATAGGAAGCTTTGCCAGTGGTGGCAGTCACTGCACAAGATGTTCCGAGTAAGCTTCGAATGGCATTGATCAGATAACTTTTACCAGTTCCAGCAACTCCATTCACAATGAGTAACAACGGATCTTTTGGAGAAGCTTGTTCAGAATGTGCATTTTGTATGCATGTGCTTGCATATCACTAAAAGTACTAATATCAATATTTTGTTGGGGCAATGCAACTGAAAATGTGTCTTTTTTAGATTTTACCCAGGAAGGCATTTCTCCTATAATATGATGTTCATACTTGCACTTGTCATTTTGCCAGTTGTAATTGTTACAATCAGGCTGAACTGTCTCTTCAGTTGTGTTAACAAAAGACCCAGGAATATGATCAGCTAGATGCATCCACTCTTCCCGTTGTGGCAGTTGTTGGGAAATGTTTTCACAATCAGTGTCATTTTCTGGTAAGTTTTCTAAAGTTTGCAGTTTTTCATGCCAATCAGGTACATGCTGTTTAGCAAATTGTGTTTGAAGGAATGCTTTCCATGAAGTAATATATATCTCGTCAGAACCTGGTTGATCACCCCAAGCATTTTCCTGTGTAGTCTGCCAAGGTTTGTATCTAAGCAACTGATATTTACAATAAAGGCCAAAATTTGGTCCCTTTGGATTAGAAGAAAAAATAGGGAAAACTCTTGGTACAGTGTTTTGTGGTTGACTTGTTAGCTTTTTGTTCACAAGCTTGTATTTGGAGGCAAAAGTTATAAAATTTAACATGACTATATTTGGATAAGTTTGGGCGTATTTTTCACGGTTTGCATAAACATCCAGCAGCGAGTCATTTGTAACAAGACTGCCATCAAAAGAATTAGTATTGATTCTGCGAGAACCATTTAAACTGATTGGTACCACATTAAAGGATGAGCTTACCAGTTTGAGTGACATAAGATGATGCATTGTCTCTTGTGCAGAAAAATCACGTTGACCAAGTGACTTCATGATGACTTTCTTAATGAGTTTTGTAGGGTTACTGTTGTTTTTTGCAAGAGTGCATTATAGAATTAAATGCCTGTTTTAATACTGGTGACCTTGGTTCTCCTTTAGATGCATATTTGGCAAGGTATTCAACACATGCATGGTAATCAATAACCACCTGAATGTCACAGTATGCCCTCCAGCCTTGAAGTTGGAGGCGCTGATGATCATTTAGCCTACCATCATTGCGCTTTGTTATTACTTTGGCTTTGTATTTGGGACTTCCATCTTTTGTATGAATTGGTTCAAATTCTAGTTTTGTACTAGTGCAAGGTTGAAATGGAAAGTTAAATCTGCACTTAACATTTGTTTCATTGTGTTTCTTTCTAAGACAATAATTGGTACTGCAACGAGTGTGCCTTTGTACTGTATTCAGTAAGTCTACATAATCATCACCAGATTGTTGAGTGTTCATAATATCTTTGTGTTGCCTCTGGCAAGGATGAATGGAGGGTTTAATCCAAAAACCGTCCTCTGGTGGGTGTGGATTGTATGTAGATAATAACCAGTCTACATATTCACATACAGCTTGAGAAGCTTTTTTTCCTTCCAGTATCTGTTTGTTTAGTTCTGGAATATCTGATTGTTCACCTTTATCAAGGGACACTTCTGCCAAATAGCCTTTAAGAGCAGTTTCTGAAAGCTGACATAATCCTGGGTCATTTTAAGTTTTGCAACACCATGACAGTGTATACTTCCTCTGGCTTGGTACTCAAATCTGTACCAGTGCCACTCAGCATCCAGTAAATTATACAACCAATGTTTAATGAAGTTTTCTAAGCGCTGTGTAAAGAACCAGTCAGTGATGTGAGGATTGTTAATGACATTCTGCCGTTTGCTCTCAGGTGTGGTATCACTTGACGAGCTGCTAAATAATGCATGTAGGTCAGGCCAATGCATGTCAGCAGAGGAAAAAGTGAAAAAGAATGTTGGAGCTCCAACATGACTTATTATTGCTTTTAAATCTTCTTTAGCTTTATGCCAATAAGCATTTGAGCCAGTTATGTTACTAAGATAGCGTGATAACTTAGATACGAAAACACTTGTGTCGTTGTCAGCTGCCATTTGTTGCAGTTCTTCTACAGTCAGATGTGCTTCTCCAGGATTCTGTTTGAGAAATATTCCTGTTTGCTGCAGAATACGTTTTCTTTGGATCATATTCAAAGCCCAGTAAGCAAATCTTGGATGACTGGCAAAGCGGTATAGCCACTTGCCATCTATATTTTCTCCAAATCTTAAAAGATGCTTAACTCTTTCTGCAAGAGGTACATCTCTGTGAAGTGAAGGATTGGTATGGTCACCCTTGCCATCAGGAAATAATGTAGGGAAAGCTAATGTTGCTAAGAAAGGAGTTAGATACTCATTCAATGGCTCATTATCTACTGTTGGCCAAGGCATAGGTGTAGGCTGGTGACACAACTGTTGTTGTATAGCTTGAACTTCTTGCTGTTGACATTCAGGAATAGGTAGAAAACTGCTCATTTCTGTGCTTTCATTATAAACTATGTCTTCTTCGTTTTGAGGCCCTAAGTCAGGCTCACTAGCTTCACTGTTTTCAAGATTTTCTGTTTCTATTGAAAGTAGATCTTGTGGTACACCATGCAAAGGCAATGAGTTCAAAGAATCGTTGTTGATAATTATGTCTTTGTAATACGGATTGTTATTAATAAGCCAATGCAGTGCATCTGCAACATTTTGTCTTCGAACTCTTACATCTTTAAAGCTGTTGTCTTTACCTTTCATCTTAACAACTATAACAGATAAATCTTTTGGGTATCTTGGTAGAGAATGTGCTAGTTCACCTACATTCTGTGGAAGGTTGATACAGTGACCTGAATAGCCCCGTTGCCCACCAGGCTTTATGTAAACACGCATAATGGGAAGTGCTCGTGCAATAAGCATTTCTTCTACTTGTGTTAAGCCGGCAAGCTGAGAAGGAACTAATGAAGGAATCATATCATTCTCTTTTGAAAATTTCTTTGGTTGTTGTTTATCATTGGTGCACCTTGAACACTGATATTGATTAGCGATTCTTGGCCTGTACTTTACGGGCCATGCTTCCTGGCAAACAGAACACTGGTAAACCTTATAGATATTGGACTTATGAAACATATCAATATTGCTTTTTGCCTGTGTTTGCTCATGAATTGGAGAATCAATCAGTTTTTCTTGCCTCTCTTTCACTGGTTGCTGAGAGGCTTGTTTTTTATAATTCGCTCTCCTTTTTGCAAGCCTTTCTTGCTTTTTATCAGCACTTTCTTCAGACAATTTTTTTTATAATTCGCTCTTCTTTTTGCAAGCCTTTCTTGCTTTTTTTCAGCAGTTTCCTCAGATAATAGGCCTTATTCGTATTCCCGGACTGGTCTGGGACGAGTGTTTTGTTTCGCGCGAAAGCGAGGCTCATGCGGGGGAAAATTAAAAATACCCTTTGACACAGCTGGAAAAATACGGAGAAAGTCACTTTGGTTCGCAGTATTTGACGGCAAAATCATGGTTAAACATAACTGCTGTGCATATGGCTGCTCCAACAGCACTGAAAAACAAAAAAACCATCTGAAATATCCAGAACTCAAAGGAATAACGTTTCACACTTTTCCTATCGGCGACCGAAAGAAGACTTACGCACCCGGAATGAATGAAAACGAGAGAAGAAAAAGGTGGATAGCTGCTTGTCGTTTAAGCAGTTTAAATGTCACAAGACATACAAGAATTTGTTCAGCACACTTCGAAGGTGGTTTAGGACCCTCAAAGCTTAAT
The DNA here is from genome assembly GCF_036669915.1 of Pocillopora verrucosa. NCBI lineage: Eukaryota > Metazoa > Cnidaria > Anthozoa > Scleractinia > Pocilloporidae > Pocillopora > Pocillopora verrucosa. The sequence goes on along the minus strand of NC_089315.1, from coordinate 14,256,092 downwards.
CCTGTCCCAACAATTTTCAGTTTCCCGACTCATTTGCAGCCCAAAACCCGACGGAAGCGAACAGATCCAGAGGAAAGGAGACGAGGAGCTTTGAGCTGCATACAAAACAAAACCAAGACTGCACCAAGGAGACAAGCAGGTAAAACTGACAAAAACAAGGAAAACCCGGAACCATTGGGCCTGTCATCACAACTGCAGGAAACTGCGTGCTCGAGCGACATGGATTTTATTTTTTCTGAAGAGTGTGAGATTAAAACTGAACAGACACCTGATCCAAGATCCCTTGCAGACAAGTGTATCCAAACCGACCTTACTTGTGAAGATATCGACTGCATGGAAGCAGCCAAAGCTAAACTGGAAAATAAACCAGAACTGAAGAGAGAAATGTTTATAGACGACGTCCTAAAAAGCAACAAGTCCGTGTGTTTCTACACTGGATTGCCCTCCTATGCCTGTCTTATGATGTTGTTTCCCTTTCTGAAACCATTTGCAAATGCAATGAAATATTGGGACAACAAGAAAAAGGGACAGAGGGAAACGTATCAGGTATCTTAATATTATTACACAGCAGTCTTGTTAATATTTCCTTTCATTTGTTTTGATGAACATTATGGCATAAAATGTTTACACAGCAGTCTTGTTAATATTTCCTTTCATTTGTTTTGATGAACATTATGGCATAAAATGTTTCATGTTTGGTATAAATAGCAATATAGACCCTATGCAAAAATGGGTACCTTTGAATTTTTTTGTTCGTATTCAAAATAGCCTCACTAACCTCGATCGGGATAACATATTCTTTACAAATTTTGTCTCAAAAACGACGTTAGCGAGGCTTTTTAAATATGAACAAAATGATAATATATGCATAGGGTCTATAACATGATATATTATGTTATTATGATTTCCAACTATGTGATAATTGCCTAAACATTTTGCTTCAGCAACTCAACTGCACGTTTTTACTTTTATTACAGGAAGATGAACATGTTAACAAGCCGGGACCAAAGAGGCAGATGCCATTATTTTCTGAATTTTTAATGGTTCTTATAAGACTCAGGCTTGGACTGTTACAGAGTCACCTGGCAGACATTTTTGCAATTTCACAAAGTTCAGTTTCCAAGATTTTTACAACTTGGATTAATCTTTTGTATCATGTATTTAAGGAAGTTCTTATAATATGGCCTGCAAAGGTTCAAATTCAAAAGCACATGCCTAAGAGCTTTAGTAGGTATCCTCGGACCCGTGTAATTATTGACTGTACAGAGTTTTTTATAGAGAAGTCCACTCAACCTTCAGCTCAGAAAATTACTTGGAGTGATTACAAGTCACATAACACTTTCAAACTCTTGGTTGGTATTTCACCCACTGGAGCCTTCACATTTGTCTCTAAACTTTGGTCTGGTGGGGTCTCTGACCGAAATATAACTCAGAAATCTGGACTGATAGACAAGCTGGAACCTCTAGATGATGTGATGGCTGATAGAGGATTCAATATTAGAGATATGGTCACAAAGAAAAAGGCCACATTAAACATTCCCCCCTTTGCAAAGGGGAAGTCCCTTTCAACAAAGGCATGTACAAAAACCAGGAGAATAGCTGCAGTTCGCATACATGTGGAAAGAGCAATCCAGCGGCTCAAGTGTTTCCGAATTTTACGTGGTGTGATACCTATCACCCTTGCTGCAGTTGCTGATCAGACTGTGTTTGTATGTGCAGCACTGTGTAACTTAATGAAGCCTCTTGTTTCAAAGTAAATGTCTAAATAATTTTCTTATGTCTGTATAAATCATATGATTTTTGATCGAACTAAAAAAAACAATGAGCATGTAACCCCTTACAGTAGCTACTATACTAGGTATAAATGGAATAGTTATGCATTTACATAGGCTCAATGTCACGAAAGGTTCATATTTGGAAGTTGAGTTTCTACATTATATGTATATTTATTTATCTGTACTATATAACACTGTACGGTTCTGACCATATTTAACCTTTGGAAAAGCTAGTTCTGGTAAAATGACCGAGTCAAAAAATGAATCCAGCTTAACTAGCACTGGAGACCAAAACTCTTGATCAAACAACACTTTCTCAACATAAATACCACCATCCCTGCCACAAGCAACAAATATGCCCCAGGGATACGTTGTTGCAAACATTTGTTGATGTAGTTGATAAAAGTATTTATGATTTCTATTAAGGGCTATACCATTGCTTCTTTTTATACAAATATGCTGTTTCAGTAAAATATCTTCAAGGGTTTCCCCTGACTTCACCTGAAGAAATTTCATCTCAACCACACCTGGGCTAGACTCAGACTGATCATATATTATTCTATCTGGAGAGGCACCAATATGTCCATGGGTCTTGCTAATGACAAATCCACACTTTTCGACTTTTATATCAGAATGTCCATTCTGTTTCATGTATTTTATTAGTGCCTGTTCAATTTCATCCTCCTTTGCCAAGCCCTCCTTCATGGCAGCTGTTAAAGGCACTTGGTTGTAACTCAAAACTTCCTTTAAAGCTTTAGTTGGAGATGTGGTTAATTTCAAGCTTGCAATACGTTTACAATGAGAAGCGGTGATTCTTCCTGTTCTGTACTGAAACCAGTCAATGGCATCACTCTGCAGTTTTGTCTTTTTTTCCACTGCATCAATTTCATCATCTGTAAACTGAAGTTTTCTTTTTATTGCCTTGCCCCTTTCTTTAATCTCATCCAGACTGGGTGGCAAAGGTTTCATTGGTGATAAAGAATCTAATGTAAATGTAGTAACAATTGAATTTTCCTCTCTTATGTCATTTACATTTTCTGAATCAAGTTGAGGATGTTGACCATTACATGTGTCTGGGTCAGGTAACAGATGCAGTAATACAGCTGAAGGAACAGTTTCAGCAACAAGCTTTCTAAAATTCTCAGCCAAATTTACATTCGTATCATATGAAGTTCTGGGGTCATAAGTATCACACCTTGGTTTTAGTCGCTTCTTTTTCTCTTTGTTCAGTGTGGGTTTTGTAAAATCCATGGCTGATCCTTTTGTCATGCCCTCATGAGTCCTCTTCCGTTGTTTCCAAGTGCACTTTCTCCCTGTGCAAGTTATTACAACATTTTCTCTCAGTGTAGCTTCAAGGTCAATAAGCGAGGCACCAATGTGCCGGCAAGCACCATCAGCCCTGATCAAGAAATTAGGAATTAAGAAAAGTTTCAACAGATATATTGTGATGACCAGAGTCAAAGTTTTGAATACTAGATAAAAGGAAATTATTCTGAAAGCCATAGAGATCACATACACTTGGGCATAGTATAAAGATGTCTTCAACAATTTGGAAACGAAGTACAAAATTTCGCAAAGCTGCAAATTATTATTTTCATTAACACTTCAACATTGTGTCAGTTGAACAGATCAATCTGGATTTATCATTTAACACATACATAAATCAAATTCATTTTTTAAGATGGCCAAATATTAGCCGAGGCAGCAGAATACACACCCTCCTATACAAGGGCAATGCGCTGTGTAAACTGATCCATCTGACTGAATTATTATCCATCCATCGTAAGTTGGTTTCTGTCCGACTTGCGTTTTCTCTCGTTCCGTTGGCTTTACTCCAAATTTAACGTAGTGGTATCCATTGAACAAGTTCTTGTTCTTCATCAATTTTAACACATGGCCATCCCAGAACAGGCGGTAGCCTTCGAACGACTTATATGCCTTGAGAGACTCGTGGTCATAACCCTCCTTATTGATTAAGTAAGCGTACATATCACCGTATGTGAAGTTCGGAAAATCAGAAAAGTCGGAAGTCCAGTCAGAGTGTAACGTGTTAGGACAGGGGAGCGAACCTTCTTTCGTCTGCAACTTGTTGACTATCACATCCTCCGGTTTCTCCCAATCGTCTATCGGTTCCAGTGAAAGATCGCGAGCCTTCTCCACCAATTCTACTAGTTCCTCCTTTCTCTTTTGCGAAACAGTTATTCCACGGCTCTGTAAATACGATTTCAACTCAGGAACTTTCCATTTTTGAACTTCACTCTCTGCCCCTCCTACGAAAGCCATATTGAAATCACAGATTCCCCCGCATGAGCCTCGACATCGTGCACT
>NC_089315.1:14224489-14246989 GCF_036669915.1 Pocillopora verrucosa | reverse complement strand
GCCAGCTTCCACCAGAATTTAACAGCAAATACTTTACATCGTAGTTTTGAAGAGTTACGCCTAACTTAGTAGCATCTGTTTCTGCTATCGAGTTTATCACTTCCCGGAAACATTCGGAGAAAACATGAGGCAGCTATTTCGAATCTTAGCGCTTCGGCTATAATCACCTTGTGCGGGATGATTATGGCGAGATACGACGCAACCCTCGACCAATCTGAGCGCTACAACTTCCACGACGGCTTTCTTTGTTTAACTTACGAATGTTGCTAAGACTGAATTCAACTGTTTTAATAGCAAGATATCTTTTTTTTTTGCAAACAATTGTTCTAAATTTGACGCCCGATGACAGTTAAGGTTCTAGTTGATTCATGTTGGTTCGAAGCCGTCCTGATTGAAAATTTGGAAGAAATCTCAAGGTATTTACATTTTCTTTAAAAATATTAATCCTATTAAGAACGTATTTCAATAAGGCGCCGTGACAAATTGACTTTGCATCCACAGTAATATTTTCATTTTGTGATTTCTTCCTTCTTTTACCCTATCGTAATCAATGGATACTCTTTTGTGTTGACATTCTGAAAACATTCTTTGGACAATATTATGCAGTGTGGACCAAATGAATAAACCAAACCTAAAAAACTAACCAAAAAAATTGATGAATGTTTCTCGCCTTGGTCGGCTGACGGAAATCTGAGAAGAGAATGCTGGCATGAAAATAATAAAATGCTGATGGAACATACCCTATGCAGCTGAAACGCCACATTGTTAGCCAAACGACCCTAGTTATTCATTTTCGAAATGGCACCTCGCTAAGATGTCATATTGATTAAAACTTAATTAGAAATAGTATCACGCTGTTATCCAATTTATTTTCACTTGGTCCAAAACGATTTCCTTTCGAAATAATCTACTTGTTGGAATAAATCACTTACAAATACGAAATTTGCTGAAGCTCTATCCTCTCGGATCTAGGTGGAAAAATATGAATATTTCCAAACAAATGCTTCAACCCATTTCTAAAGTTTGCACTAAAGGAGAAATAAACGTAAGGATTGATGCCACTGAAGGAGACCGATAACCAAACTGAAAATCGAACTGCCTTGTTTTGCACAAATCCAAGATGTAACAGTGCCATTATTACATAGAAAGGAACCCAACAAATGACGAATAAAACAACGATTGCGATCATTATCCGGGTAACCTTTTTTGCTGTCACTATAACTTGAAGTTGGCGTTGGTTTTGACTGGCTCTTTCTCCGGGTGCTTGACGTGACCATAGTTTGATGCATATTCTTGTGTATAGAACTGCCAAAAGCGTCATAGGGATGACAACGGCAAGGGTTAATGATATAACATTCAACTCTTTCCCATTAGAATATTTCAGGGGGCTATGTGTATGACACAAGTAAGATTCCTTTTTGGTCTCTAGGTGCCCGTTTGCAAAAACCAGTGCCGAAAGAATGAGTGAGAAAATCCATAATGTCAAAATTACTTTTTTTACGTGTCGAGATATTGGTGTCCTATCGAAAGGTCGAGTTACTGCATAAAAGCGATCAACAGCAATTGCTACGAGTAGGAAAAGAGAAAAAGATGGGAGGAAATAAAAGCTTGCATGACATAGCTTGCAAGTAAAGTTTCCCATGTTTCTTCCAAACCACCATCCCTGGTAAGAATTGACACGAACAGTATCCATCAAATATATGAAAGTGATTAGAATATCAACGCTAGCTTGGTTTAAGACCAAGTAATTTATAGCAGTCTTCGTGGATTTATCTGTTCTAATTATATGTATTTTGAAAGAATTTCCAAATAGTGACACCAGAAATATTGTGCCGTATGCAATGTACATTGGAGCAATTGCATGAAATTCCATCTGTGCCGATTGCTTGGCGCTGTTGAAGGTAGGGTGAACGTTGAAGTTGGAGTTTGATGGTTTAATCATCATGGCTCTCTGATTTGACTTTTAGAAACTCTTCTCTAAGTTATTCCCTTTTTTTCTCTTGAATCCAAGTTCTACTCTTTTTCCTCGATATGTAGATTTGAAGGACTTAGCAATTTTCAAAACAGTAATTAATTTGGATCTTTGAGAAACAATTTGTAAGGTGCGACTCGGCCGGAAAGACAGCCCGGCGGTGCAAAGTAATTTTGCTGTATTTTTGTTATTTGTTTGTACCTCATTGCTGACGTGTGCTTCAATGCACTAAAGAAGCCGCGGGAATTTCTGTTTAATAATACATCATCATAACTACAATAAGATCACCAAGTGATTGAGAGATGTAGACGTTTTTGCATTTTATTTTGAATTGACAATTTTCTTTGTTTGTACTTTAAACAAATAGCCCTATCTTAAAGAATAGAATGAAAATATGTTATGAGCACGTATTTGTTCTTGTTTTGGATGTCAGTAGCTTTTTTATTTTTTTAATTTTGAGGCATCTCATCCAATCATTCCTTTTATCATTAATGATGAATCTTTCTTTATATACTTGTCGTGCAGCTTTACTTAATTATAAACCCTTGAAATTAATGTTGACCACAATAATGAAGCTTTAGCTCTTTTGTTTTGTTTTTTTTTCATTTATACTCCTTAAAGGAAAGTTTCTTTCAATTTACTTCAGCTGTTCAACGCGAACAGCTAAAGCAAAATTGTCTCCGAGACACGTAAACAGTGTGAAAGGTAATAATACTTCAGGAAAAATAATTATTTTAACAAGAAACTGTATAGATAAGGGTATGCAAGCATGAATTTCAAGCCAGATCTTTTTCCCCAATTACAATGAAATTACGGAAAACTAAGGATTCCAAGCTATCTTAACATTTTGTTACCTGATATAAGTAACAGATTGTATGAAAACAGTTTTCAGCGCTGGTGTCGTATAATTGAAATTGTGCCCATCAGCCACCTTATTTTACGGTTTGTTCGTGTTTTTGATTTGCTGCAGTTCTACTGAACGAGAACGATGAAAAGTAAGATTTATTTTGCGAATCGGTGGCAAGAAGTTTTCAAACAGTTTTTTTCTTAGCTCTAACGAAAGTTTTAACTGAATATGAGATAAACGTAAGAATGGAGGCCGCAATAGGCAGTTGATAGTCACATATATAGTAAAAGTAACTCTCCCCGTATCTCAACATATTTAAGTAAACTCAAAATGACGAGGAAAAACCTAGGGAACCAGCACAGGAAGTATCATGCTAACGTCACAATCATCATCTCAGTGACTCTTTTTTCTATTCCGTGAGCTTCGATCTGATTGAGTTCATCTCCAGGAACTTTATTAGACCACAGTTTCGAGCACACAGCCGCGTAAAGACTTACCATTATCAAAAAAGGCAATGTAACACGTAAAATAAGGGAGGCAATGTTGAATACAGTCTAATTACTTAACAGGAATGATAAATCACAATAATAAGATTGTTCGACTTTTTCAAAGTTTTCGGCTTTAATGAAGGAGAAAGAAGAACCATTAGACCATATGCAGAGAATCACAAAATTTTCTTTTAAACGTGTAGATATAGGTGACTGTCGCAGAGGTAGAATAACTGAATGGAAACGTTCAACTGCAATGGAGAAAAGCATCCATATTGAAAATTGCGATATAGAAAATTGAACAGCTAAACTCATCTTGCAAGTTATGAAATAAAAAACTCCTCCAAACCATTAACTTTCCATTATTCTATGATGAAGAGAATAGGGTAGCTCTAAAACTTTAGCATTACATCTGCATATGCCTGGTTCGTAATCAAACAATTTGATGTGGTCTTCAAAGAGTTATCTGTTCGAATGATATGAGTGAGAACGAAGTTTCCCATCAACAACGCCAGAACGTAGGCAGCAAATATCGCTTTCCCTAAATGGCGTTTTGTTTCTCCGTCCCTGCAAGTAAAATAGACAAATTTTTCAATTTCAATGAATGCGTGAAAAGAAAGTCAACAGCAATCGTTTAACAGTGTTTCGCTTATTCACTTCGGAAATACAAAGAGCTTAGCTGACATATTGCACAATATTCCACTTTTTTTTTCGAGTATCCTATCTCAAGCGGTGTATGAAGAATTTCAAACTTTTTGTGTGAGCGTCCCTTAATTACTTTTAAGCAAAATCTTCCAGCATTGTTTTGTTTCCTCTGATTTTGATATTTTTCCGCTATTCTTAAAACAATCCTTAAGTTCCAAGAGAGCAAATTCGAATGGTCGAGTTGCGAAGATGAAAGCTCGAGAAAGAAAGTTGCGCGCCTCGCATAATTTACTTAACCGAAAGTTTACCATAAGATGTTGTAGATGAAATCCTAGTTTCTTGCTTGTGCGTGATTGACGCGGATTTATTACCTTCCTTGTGAGGAAATCCATTTTTTTACTGTAGTGAATTTCTTTTTACTATTTACCGTTAAAATTGATCAGTTTTGCATGAAAAGCAGGAGCAAAGTTGATTGAAAATTTATGAATTCGTATACATGGAATCTTAAAAATTTTTCGAAAGAGGCTGAAAAAATTGTCCTTTATCTTCTTTTCGAGCTTCATTTAACCTTTTCTCATCTTGAAATTGTGTTCATCAAGTCTTCTGCTTTCCTCTCTGCCAAAATTGAATTTCAAGGATTTGGGAAATTAGTAAAATTTTATAAGCTCCCTCAATGAATACAAACGTTGTTGAACACAAAACATCTTTCTACTGAACAAGTTTGACTCACAGATAGCAGAGAGTGTAGCAGGTGTGGTTTCGAAAGCAAGATCGCTGTTTTTTGAAAAGACAGTTGATTGGTTTAATTTCCGTACATGAAAGATGGAAGTTGTGTTTATTCCTATATTGTCTTTAAAATAATCTGAAAGTAGTAAAAAAAAGTCATAAAGTGAATCAGAAATGAAGTTGTTTACATTTCAGCATTTTAAGCAAGAGAACCTTGTAATGACTTTTTTCCTCTATGTTTTGGCTGCTAAGTCCCTCGTATGTGGAAACTCTCACTCTTCACTTTTTTGTGTCGACATCAGAAGACAACTTTTTATCATTTTCTTCCATTTCTTCATTTCGTTGCACCCTAAAAAACCGTGGTGTCAATGATATAATTATACTTAAGGCGAGATTATACAGTGAAGAATAGTACCAACAATAAAGAAGTGGAGAGGACAAAGGACGTTTAAGACTGATGCTATGCCCTTCTATTGAATGATGTTGTATTTTTGTAGGATGTAATAAGGAAAAAAAGTGATGTACATCGATAATAACACTATGTGTAAAATATTCAGTCATAGCCATTCGTGTTTCGTAGTTGTAAGCAACCGCCAACCCCATCATGATTGGAAATGTCGCACGAATTTTCCAGATATTTACAATTCTTTCCTTGAAGTGAATCTTTATTGATAACTTGATTCACCTTGGAGTAGTAGCAACACTCTGACGGGTTTGATTTCACATCCTCAGTTAATCATGGTTTAGAGTTATCAGCTTTTTTGTTTTTGTGACTTCTTTCACTTTTGCCCTTCGTTATTGTTGTCGATGTTAGTCCAAGTGGAATTCCTGAAAACCGCGTTTTGCCGTAAAGATAGAACACATAGGCAATACAAAACAAACCCAAAAAAACTTTATCCGAGAAGATGAAGTATGTAAAGATGAAGAATGTAAAGATGAAGTATACAATGTGCTAAAGAACATAATTTTGACATGTAGCCGAAGCGCTTCATTGTTAGTTAGGGTTATACGCTTTTTTACGCTTTTTTACGCTTTTTATTTACAAGGTACCACGTCAAAACGTTGAAAACGGTATCACGCTTTTTTTTTCGTTCCACCTTGACAAAATGGGATTTTACAATAGTGACACCTGGGCATGGAGAATACACTATCTTTATTGATGCTATATTTGCTAAAGCTCCATCCCCTCTGATCTAAACGGAAAAATACGAATATTTCCAAACAAAGGTTTCAATCCATTTCTAACCTTTGTACTAAAAGCGAAATAAACGTAAGGATTAATGCTGCTGTATTTTCTGTTTCTTCCCAATCCCTGAATTTTTCGGTCTAAGGAATTTTGAAGCCAATAATCTATTCCTGCAAAGTTCTTATCGTCGAAAAATAATAGTTTTTTCAGAATTGCCTTCGAAGAAATTCAGCAGATTGTATTTTGGTATATATTCTGACACTTTTTTGTATTTCGTTCGTCTCATATGCATTACTAAATCCAAAGGAGACGCGGTTATGTTGTGTTTATTATTCATCATCTGTTGACAATAATTGTGTATAATCGGAGAAAAAAGTAATATATACTGGCAATAATTATAGATTATAAATTTGATAGCTGAAGCCTCTTAAGGTTCTAAGCAATTTGTATTGGTTCGAAGCCGTCCTGATTAACAGTTAGAGAGAAATTTTAGAGGTATTTTACATTTTCTTTAAACATTTTAATCTTGTTCAAAACTTGTTTCAGAAAGGGGCAGTACCAAATTGACCTTGCATCCTCAGTAAATAATGCTTTGCAGTTAGCTTTTTAATTTTTTAAAAATTTTTTACCCTTTCGTAATGAGTCAATACTCGTTCATGTTGATCTTCTGAAAATCTTATTTCCATAAAATACACAGTGTAAACCAAATAAATGACCAAAACCAAACAAACAAAAACATTTCTGATGAACCATGGTCGGCTGTCGGAAATCGTCATCCGAGAAGAGGGGAATAATGACATGAAAATAATAAAAGTGCAAAAGAAAACATGCCCTTCGCGTCTTAAACGCCGCTTTTTTTGCCAAATGATTCTCTACGCGTTCTTTTCGAAACAGTACCTTGCCAAGATTTAATTTTGAGTAAAACTTAATTAGGAAAAGTATTACACTTTTATTCAATTTTTCTCACATCGTCCAAAACGATTTTCCTTTCGTAATATGTATCCGTAAGTAAGAAATAATTTTCAAACGCTAAATTTTCTAAATCTCCATACATTCAAAACAAAAATTTCGACCCATCTCTTAAGGTTTTCACTACAAGCGAAATAAACGTAAAGATTAAAGCCGCTTTGAGAGATATAATTAGACTGGAAATAAACCGCTTTGTATCTTACACGGCCAAGATACAAGAGTACAATCAATATATAGATAGCAACCCAGCAAGTGAGGGATGAAATAACTACTGCGATCATTATGCGGATAACCCTCCTTACTGTTTCTATAACTTTTAGTGGGTGTTGGTTTTGACTGGCTTCTATTTCAGGTGCCTGACGTGACCATGGTTAAATGCACAATATCGTGTATAGAATTGCCAAAAGTGTCAGAGGGATGGCAATGGAAAGTTTCAACTATCTAACATTAACTTTTGTCCCTTTATCAAACTTTAAAGGCGTGTGAAAGAAGAAAGATCTCTTCTGAGTCTCGAGGTGCCTGTTTGCAAAAACGAGTGGCGAAAAGATAAGTGAGCATGTCCACAATGTCAGAATTACTTTTTTTAATATTGCGAGATATCAGCATCTCATTCAAAGGTCGAGTTTCTGCGTAAAAGTCATCAATTGCAATTGGCACCAGTATAAAAATAGAAAAAATTTGAGGACTTAAGGGCTTGTATGAATCCATGTAGCTTGCTAGTAATGTTTCTCATATGTCCTCTAAACGCCATCCGTGGTAAGAATTGACACGAATAGCATCATTATAAACACGAATATGATTAGAAGATCAGCGCTAGCTTGACTTAAGATCTAGTAATTTATAACAGTTTTCGTGGACGTGTCTGTTCGTATTATGTATATAATTAAAAGAATTTCAAATTAGTGACACCGGAGATATTGTGCTGAATCCAAAGTGCAAGCGAACAACAAAATTGGGGTCCATCTCTGCCGCTTTGTCAGTGCTGTTTAAGGATGAACGTTGGAGTTTGAGAGGTCAATCATCACCATTGCTTTCTCTGATTTGACTTTCAGAAACCTTTATGGTAGTTCTTCCCCTCCTTTTTTCCTCGTTTTCCTCGATATGTTGATTTTAAGGCCATGGACCGAGTAATCAGTCCTTCCTTTGTTCGAATCTTTGAAAAACGAATTTTTAAAGTGTGACTCGACCGGAAATTAAATCTTTTGGTATTTTTTTTAGGTATGTTTGATATTTGTTTGTACTTCATTCCTCTTTTGTGCTTCACTTCAATAAAGAATCTGTGGAAAAATTGTGTTTAACAATAGTGAGATCATCAAGTAACTGAGGGATGTATATTCATTTTGCATTTCACTTTGAATTAACAATTTTCTTTGTTTGTGCTTTAATTCATCGATTATGATCCTTTCTTTTATTCGTTCTTCAGCTTTACTGAATGATAAACTATTGAATTTAATATTCACTCTAACAAAGAAGTTGTTTTTCTTTTGTTCTGTTGATTTATGCTTCTTTATTGAAGGTTTTATTCCCAGTGACATTCGATATTCAATGTTGACGGCTGAAGCAAATTTACCTCCTACAAAGAAGACTCGTTCTGCTTTAATTTTATAAATTTGCAAGAGATTTCAAAAACAAGGTTTTGCGACGTCAAGTTTATCCAAAAAAATCTGCGGATATAGCACCTACACGGGCCTATACAAAATATCTAAATATATTTTTAAGGAGATAATAACTGTATTATGAAAAATAAAGAGAATGAGACCCGCTATTGAGGGTAGCATATAATAAACTCCACTGTGCAAAGTGACAATTGCTTAAAAAGCGTTATTCAGTCACCGAAAGAACAAAATTTGCCCTTTAATATTGCTACGTTTTATTATCATTGAAATAGTGATTTATGGTTATTTTAACTATAATAAGGATTTTATTTCAGTTTGATATACAAAACTACCTCAGGACACCTAGTCCTTTCGTTTCCCACGATGGGAAACTAAGAAATTATGACAAGGAAAAGAGTAACCTAAAATTCCATATCTATGTGAACTATTATCCTTTCATTTTTAGGATTAATTCTCCACTCTGATCCCTAAGCACTGCTTATAATTTTTCATTCGAGGATTTGGTGCTATATCAAGCGATAGTAATTTTTTTTAGTTCCCGTCACTTTTTTCTTGAAAATGTTTTCATTTCAGTATAGGGAGAAAGTCATTGTAGGGTGTGAAAGTGTTAATTGAGAGAAACGTCAGTAGTATTTGGCAAATTCACCTAAGAGCTGCAAGGATGTAATGACTGCGCGGTAAGATATTGCTTACAACGATAAGATAAACCTTGCAGTTGTTTGTCACTGGTTTGTGATGGTTTGTGACCTCGTTCACTGTATTCATATTCTGGAAAGTTTGTCAAATTTTTATACAGTTTTTGAGATAGTTTTGGCTCACCCACAGCAATCAGTGAAATAAGTCGTTGCGCCGTAAACTTTTTTGAATAAGAACCTGTCTATGCAAGACTAGGCAAGAACTTAACTCAAGCCTGATATTATTCAGGTGTTACAACCAAGGATCCAGACTAGATGATGACTGTTTTGATCAGATGATAAACGTTTTGATTTAAGTTTTGCAAAACCAGTGTTATGTAATTGAAGTCTTTCGCGTCAGCCACCTTGTTTAAGTTTGGTCGAAATTCAGATTTGCGGCAGTGCTAGAAAACGTGAACTGTGAAAAGTACGGATCTTGCGGATCGGTCGCAAGAAGTGTAACACTTGATATTGTCATTGATAACCTTCTGCGTTTCTAAGCAATTTAAGTTTCTCGTTTTAAGATTCCCTAAGTGGTAAACAACCGTAAACCCATCCTGATTAAATATTTCGCAGAAATTTTTAATTGTATTTAAATTTCTATTCTTTAAGTTTATTCTTATTAATAACTTGATTCACAGGATATCTGTAAGTTAAATCGCTTAAGCAATCATGATATTGTGATGATTTACCAAGCTATAGACCCCTGGACCAAGATATTGCTGGAGTGAGGTGCCAAAAAAGAAAATAAGGAAACAAAACACATCCCCTATGCAGTCGAAGTACTTCATTGTTAGCCAGCAATTATACACCTTGCCTCCTCCCCTTTTTTTCTTACAAGGTACTTCCGCCAAGATTTTATCGTAAAGAAAAAAGTAATTGAAAGAAGTTGTGTGCTGCCATCCCTCCTTTTTTTCCATTACTTACATCTAAGCGCAAGAAAGAATTTATATATATATGCTAAATTTGGTGAAGCTCCATACTCACGGATCTAAAGGGGAAAACATGAATATTTCCAAACAGATGTTTCAATCCATTTCGAAACTTTGTACTGAAGGCGAAATAAACGTAAGGATTAATGCCGCTGTAAGAGACTGTTAACCAAACTGAAAATAAAACTGCCTTGTTTTGCCCAAAGCCAAGATATAACAGTGCCATCGAAATATAGAAAGGAACCCAGCAAATGAGGAATAAAACAACGATTGCGATCATCATCAGGGTAACCTTTCTTGCTGTCGCTATAATTTGAAGCTGGCGTTGGTTTTGACTGGCTCCTTCTCCGGGTGCCTGACGTGAACATAGTTTGATGCATATTCTCGTGTATAGAGTTGCCATAAGCGTGAGAGGGATAACGACGCCAAGGAGTAATGACATGACATAAAATTTATTCCCTTCACCAAGTCGTAAAAAGATCCTCGAATGGCAGAAGTAAGAGTGATTTTTAGTCTCTAGGTGCCGGTTAGCAAGAACGGTTGTGGGACCAACAAGTGAGCATGTCCACATAAACAGAAATACTGTTTTTATGTTTCGAGAAATCGGCGTCCTATCAAAAGGTCGAAATACTGCGTAAAAACGATCGACAGCAATTGCTAAAAGTAGAAAAATAGAAAGAGATGGGAGGACAAAAAGGCTTGCAAGATATAACTTGCAGGTAATATGACCCATATTTCCTCCAAACCACGATCCATGATAAGAACTGTAACGAAAATTATCCATTAAATGCATGAATGGAATGAGAAGATCAACGCAGGCTTGGTTTAAAATCAAGTAATTGATAGCAGTCTTCATGGATGTGTCTGTTCGTATAATGTGTATAAGGAAAGAATTACCGACAAGCGACGCCAGAAATATTGTACCGTATCCAAAGTAAGTTAGAATAGTAGCATGAAAATCCATCTCCACCTTTTCTTCGGTGCTCATTAAGATAGAGTTGAAGTAGAAGTTTGATCGATTAGTCAACATGGCCCTTTTCTCTGATTTGACTTTAGAAACTCTTACGGTAATTATTTCCCTTGATGATTTCTTGTTCTTGTTTTTTTTTTCTCTTCGATATCTGGAATTGAAGGACTTCAGAATTCGTTTCAGTCGCTTTGTTCAAATCTTTGGAAAAATAATGAATAAGGTGTGAACTAGCAAGAAATAAAACCAGTAGTGTTTTTTATGTATGTTAGGTATTCATTTGTTTATGTCATTCATAGAATGAAATACGATGAATGAAGGAAATACACCTGAATACATCTAAAGAGCCGCGGAGAAGTTTTTTGGTCAATACATCATCTTATCAATAGTGAGATCATCAAATTACCAAGAGTTCTTGATGTTTGCGCATTTCCGTTGAAACTGACAATTTTTTTTGTTTGTACTTTGAACAATGAGCCTCAACTTAATCAAAAGAAATAGAATAAGTCTTTACCTTGTACTTGCTGTCGTTTTGGGCGTCATTAACAGAATTTTATTTTTTATTTTTCGAAGTACCTTATCCAGTCATTTGTAGATTCCTTGATGATGAATCTTTCCTGTATTAGTCCATCCGCTTTCCTGAATGATGGACACATAATATTAAATCTAAGAAGAAAGGGTTCGTTCTTTTGTTCTGTTGTTTATCCTCCTTAATTGGAAATTTATTTTAATTAACTTCGCTATCTAGCGGAGACAGCTGTAGTAAAGTAGCCTCCCAAAATGAGATGTTCATTTCAGTTTTAAAATTTGTAAATTTGCAAGAGGTTTTCTACACGATATCTTTGCTACTTGTAAGTTATCCAAACACAAGTGCAGATATAGCCGCTACAAGAGCTTGATGTTGCCAGGGCTACCCTTAGTATTAGAGCGAAAAATATCCAAAAATGTTTCATTTTAGCCTCGGGAAGTCTTGTGTGAGGAGGAGTGAGCGAGTGACAATTGCTTGAGAAGCGTATCACTCACCTTCGCAATGAATGGCCTGAGATCACAACAAATTTCTCCTTTAACTCGATGAAATTCTGTACTCTGAAGTTCAAAAAGAGCAACATCGCAATCGCCGCTAATTTATCCGACTACAATATTGTGCAAGCCATCATAATTTATCCCTCTCCACCTCAAACCACCTCTAGTTACCCCGACTCACTCCCCGCTACTCACGTTAATTCACCGTAAGTCAGTCTAATCCACTCCGATTTATGATTGGGATAATTATTATATGTGTTATTGAAATTTTATTTTGGGTTGATTTTAAGAGAACTCAACCTTTCGTTTCCCTCAAAAGCATTCAATGACATTCTATTCATGGGAAAAGAAGTCCCACGGTTCCAAATTCATGTTCATCATTACCCTTTTCTTCCCACGGCCAGTCTGAAGATTGCATGATTATCCTTTCATTTGCAACGAATTTCTTATGACATTTGATCTGAGGTTTTAGTGTTAGATCAAATATTTTGTGTAAGTTGATAAATTTGTTCACTTCTGATCCCCTTTTTCTTCTTGAAAATGGTTTCACATTCGTGGAGTGAAATGGTTATATGAAAGAAACGTCATTGGTTGTATCTCTGCCTAGTAAAGTATAAAAAATATTTTAAGTTACAAGGATGTCAGGGGTGCTCGGTGGTGAGTGGCTCCTTCTCCGTATGCCTGATTGGGCCAAACACATTCTTATGCACAGAATTGCTAAAAGAGTTAAAGAGAAGAAAACGCGAGCAGCTAGGGATGTCATGTTAAATGTTGTTCATTCACAAAACTCCAGAAGTTGCTGCAAATGACAGAAGTAAGATTTCTTCTTTGTGTCCCCGTTCTTGTGACCACAAACATTTGTCAAAAGAATGAAAGAACATTACTACAACATAACCATTATTTACTCTTTTTATGTGTCGAGCAATCGGCGTCCAATGCAAAGGTCGAGGTAATGCATTGACCGATCAACAGTTATTGCTACTAGTAGCAAAAGAGTAAAAGTTGCGTGGAAATAAGAGCTTGCATGTTACTATACAGCTTGCAAATAATACTTCCCATGTTTCCTCCGAACCACAGTCCATCGTAGGAATTGACACGAAAAGTATCCACATAAAACATAAATGTGATTAAAAGATCGGGGTAAGTTTGGCTTAAGTTAAATGAGTTTTAGTCTTCTGTTCGTATGATGTATATAATGAAAGAATTTCAAAACGGCGACACCAGAAATATTCTGCCGTATGCAAAGTATGTTGATTATTTACATCAAAGTCTACCTCATTCGTTTCGTTGTTGCTGTTTAACATAGGGTGGAGGTTGAAGTTGGAGTTTGATCGATTGATCATCATGACTTTCTCTGGTTTGACTGTAAAAACTTTTATGATAATAATTTGCCTGTTTACTCGGCAGAACATGCAGCATTCGGTATTTTGAATTATATTGAGACATTTATTTGTTCTATGTTCCGCTCGTGTGCATGAATACATCCAGAAAAGATAAGGGTAAGTTGGGTTTTTCAATAGATCATCTTGACAATAACATTGAATTATTGAGGGAAGAAGAGTAATACAGCAATAATTAAAGGTTCTAAATTTGACAGCCAAGGCCATTTAAGGTTCTGGGCGATTCGAATTTGTTCGAAGCCGTCCTGATTAAAAATTTAGAAGGAATCTTAAAGCTTTTACATTTTCTTTAAAAATATTAATCCTATTAAGAACGTATTTCAATAGGGGGCCGGGACAAACTGACTTTGCACCCACAATGATAATGCTTTCTCATTTCTTCCTTCTGTTACCCTATCGTAATCAGTCAAAACTCTTCTGTGTTGATATCCTGAAAACCTTCCTTCGACAATACTATGCAATGAGGACCAAATGAATAAACAATACCTAAAAACCGAAAAATTTTGATGAACGTTCATCACCTTGGCCGGCTAACGGAAACTTTATCTGAGAAGAGAATGCTGACATAAAAATAATAAAATACTGAGGAAACATGCCCTTTGTAGCTGAAACGCCACATTGCTAGCCAAAAGATTCTACTGGATATTAATTTTCGAAACGGTACCTCGCTAAGATGTTATATTGATTAAAACTTAATTAGAAATAGTATCACGCCGTTATCCAATTTTTTTCCACTTCGTCCAAAACGATTTCCTTACAGAAGCTAGAGTTGCTCTCGGCAACGCCTCGAGCAACTCTTACGTATCTTTCGTGCTCTCCAAACTTCCCGCGTGCTTCATATCTCGATGAACGCATGCTGACGTATGAACCAATTGTTAATGGATTCTTGGGAAACAATTTTTAAGGTTAAATTACTTTTAAGAAAAATCGTCCAGCATTGTTTTCTTTCCAATGATTTGATTTGTTTTCCGCTATTCTTAAAACAATGCTTGAGTTTCAAGAAAGTAAATTCGAATGATCGAGGTGCGAAGATGGAGACGTTATCGCAAAGCCGACAAAGAAAGTTGTGCGTTTCGCATAATTTACTTAACCGAAAGTTTACCATCAGACGTTGTAGGTGAAATCCTATTTTCTAGCTTGTGCGTGATTGACGCAGATTTATTACCTTCCTTGTGATGAAATCCGCTCATGTTGATTATTAATTATCTGCTAATACCACCGTTGTTTGACCAATTCGACGATTCCATTTTCTAAAGATTTGGGTATAGAATTATTATCATATATAGGGTACTACAGTATACTTAGAGCAATTTTTTTTGCAGCTTCCCAAAGAAGGCCTATTCTTTTGAACAATATTATTTCCCATTGTGAAAAATATTTGCCCCAAAAAAATATTGTAAATCATCATTAAAATGGCACGCCTTTTTTTATTGTAGTGAGTTTCTTTAGACTATTAATTACAGTTGAAATGGATCAGTTTGGCATGGAAGGTAGTGGCAACGTTGATTGAAAAATTATGAACTCGTAGACATATGTTATCTTAAAATCTTTCGAAAGAGGCTGGAAAAATTGTCCTTAGTCTTTTTTTCGAGCTTCATTTAAGCTTTCCTCAACTTGAAATTGTCTCCGGCTCATCAAGTCTGCCGCTTTTCTCTCTGCCAAAATTGAATTTCAAGGATTTGGGAAATCAGTAATATATGATCAGTTTCCGCAATGCATACAAACGTTGTTGAACACAAAACATCTTTCTACTGAACATGTTTGACTCAAAAGATAGCGGAGAATGTAGCAAGTGTGGTTTTAAAAGCAAGATCATTGTTTTAAGACAGTTGATTGATTTAGTTTCATTACATGAAAGATGGAAGTTGTGTTTATTCATATATTTTCTTTAAAAGAATCTGACAGTAGTAATAAAAAGTCATAAAGTGAGTCAGAAATGAAGTTGCTTATATTTCAGCATTTTAAGCAAGAGAACCGTGAAATGACTTTTTTCCTCTCTGCTTTAGTTGCTAAGTCCCCCGTACATGGAAACTCTCACTCTTCCCTTTTTTGTGTCGACATCAGAAGACAACTTTTTATCATTTTCTTCCATTTCTTCATTTTGTTGCACTCTAAAAAAAACCGTGATGTCAGTGATATAATTATACCTAAGGCGAGATTTTACAGTGATTTTACAGTGAAGAATAGCACCTACAATAAAGAAGTGGAGAGGACAAAGGACGTTTAAGACTGATGCTATGCCTTTCTATTGAATAATGATGTATTTATGTAGGATGTAAAAAGGAAAAAAGTGATGTACATCGACAAGTGATAATACTATGTGTAAATATGTCAGTCGTAGCCATTCGCGTTTCTAAGTTGTAAGCAACCGCTAATCCCATCATGATTGGAAATCTCGCA
Organism: Pocillopora verrucosa; assembly: GCF_036669915.1. Taxonomy (NCBI): domain Eukaryota; kingdom Metazoa; phylum Cnidaria; class Anthozoa; order Scleractinia; family Pocilloporidae; genus Pocillopora; species Pocillopora verrucosa. Next base: position 14,231,144 of record NC_089315.1, on the reverse strand, counting down.
CGAATTTTGCAGATATTTACAATTCCTTCCTTGAAGGTAATCTCTATTGATAACTTGATTCTCCTTGAGGCAGTAGCATCACATCCTTGGTTAATCATGATCTAGAGTTATTAGCTTTTTCGTTTTTGTGACTTCTTCCACCTTTGCCCTTTCGTTATTGTTGTCGATTCTCTTCCAAGTGGAATCCTGAAACCGTGTTTTGCCGTAAAGATAGAACAAATAGACAATACAGAACAAACCCAAAGAAAACTATATCCGAGAAGATGAAGTATATAAAGATGAAGTATATAATGTGCTAAAGAAGATAATTTCGACATGCAGCCGAAGCGCTTCATTAGGGATTATACGCTTTTATACGCTTTTACACGCTTTTTATTTTACAAGGTACCTCGCCAAAACGTTTAAAAAGGTATCACGTTTTATTTTTCGTCCCACTTCAACAAAATGGGATTTTACAATAGTGGCAACTAGGCTTGGGGGATAAACTATTTATATTGATGATATATTTGCTGAAGCTTCATCCCCTTTGATTTAAACGGAAAATTAGCGACACCAAAGTACGATATCCAAAGTATGATATCACAATTAGACGAAAGTCCCTCTCTGCCGTTCTGTCGGTGTTGTTCAAGACAGAGTGGACCGTGAAGTTGAAGCTTGATCTATTAATCCTTATGGCTCCTTTTCCTGATTGGACTTAATGAAACTGTTCGGTAGAAATTTCCCTGTTTTTTTCTCTTTTCTGTTTCTTCCCAATCCCTGGATGGTCCGGTCTAAGGAATTTTGAAGCCAATAATCTACTCTTGCAAAGTTCTTATCGTTGAAAAATGATAATTTTTTAGAATTGCCTTGGGAGAAATTCAGCAGGTTGTATTTATTCTGGTATATATTCTGACACTTTTTTTACTTCGTTCTTCTCAAGTACATAACTACATCCAAAGGAGACACAGTTATGTTGTGTTTTTTTATTCATCATCTGCTGTCAATAATAGTGTCTAATCGAGGAAAAAGTAATGTATACTGGCAATAATTATAGGTTATAGATTTAACAGCCGAAGCCACTTAAGGTTCTAAGCAGTTTGTATTGGTTCGAAGCCGTCCTGATTAAAAGTTAGGCAGAAATTTTAGAGGTATTTTACATTTTCTTTAAACCTTTTAATCTTGTTAAAAGTTTGTTTAAGTGAGGGGCAGTACCAAATTGACCTCGCATCCTCAGTAAAAAATGCTTTTTTTTAGAGCTTTTTCATTTCTTTTTTTCAATTTTTTACCCTTTCATAATGATTCAATACTTGTCTATGTTAATCTTCTGGAAATTTTCTTTCCATAATACACACAGTTTAAACCAAATGAATTACCAAAACCAAACAAACGAAAACATTTTTGATGCCTTTTTCTGTTGTCAGAAAGCTTCATCCGAGAAGAGGGGAATATTGACATGAAAATAATAAAAGTGCTTAAACGCCGCTCTTTTGCCAAATGATTCTCTAGGCGTTCCTTTTTGAAACAGTACCTTGCCAAGATTTTATTTTGAATAAAACTTAATTAGAAAAAGTATCACGCTGTTATTCCATTTTTCACACTACGTCCAAATGATTTTCCTTTCGTAATATCTACCTGTAAGAAAGAAATAATTTCCGAACGCTAAATTTTCTAAAGCTCTATGCTTTCGGATCAAAACGGAAAATACGATTATTTTAGAACAAATTTTTCGATCCATTGCACAGAAGGCGAAATGAACGCAAAAATTAAAGCCGCTTTAAGAGATGTAACTAAACTGGAAATAAATCGCTTTGTATCTCACAGGGCCAAGATACAAGAGATATGACCAAAACTGGAAATAAAAACCGCTTTGTATCTTACAAGGCCGAGATACAAGAGTGTGGCTAATATATAAAAGGAAACCAGCAAATGAGAGATGAAACAACTTCTGCGATCATTATCCGGGTAACCTTCCTTGCTGTTGCTATAGCTTTGAACGGGTGTTGGTTTTGACTGGCTTCTTTACAAGGTGCCCAACATGACCATAGTTAAATATTGAGCATAGAATTGCCAAAAGTGTCAGAGGAATGACAACGGCAAGTTTCAACGATATAACATTAACTTTTGTCCCTTTATAAAACTCCAAGGGCCTATGCATATGACAGAAGTAAGATCTATTCTGAGTCTCGAGGTGCCTGTTTGCAAAACGAGTACCAAAAGAAAATAAGTGAGCATGTCCACAATGTCAGAACTGCTTTTTCAATGTTGCGAGAAATCGGCATCTCATCAAAAGGTCAAGTTCTACGTAAAAGCCATCGATTGCAATTGCCACCAGTAGGAAAAAATTGGAGGACATAAAGGCTTCCATGAAATTCATGTAGCTTGCAAGTAATGCTTCCTATGTATCCACCAAACACAATTCGTGGTAAGAATTGACACGAAACGGCATTCATCATGAACACGAATGTAATTAGAAGATCAGCGCCAGCTTGAGTTGAGATCTAGTAATTTATAACAGTTTTCATGGACGTCTCTTTTCTTATTATGTGTATACTTAAAATAATTTCACGTTGGAAATAATTTCCAAATAGTGACTCTGGAAATATTGTGTTGAGAATCATTAGATAAGATTCCGTCTCTGCCGCTTTAATTTGTCAGTGTTGTTTAAGATAGAGTGGACGTGGAGTTTGAGAGATTAATCAATGCGATTCCTTTCTCTGATTTGACTTTCAGAACTCTTATGGAAGTTTTTGCTTTACTTTTTTTCTCGTTTTTCTCGATATGTTGATTTTAAGCACGTGAACTTTTCTTTTTTTCCATTAGTTAGATCTAAGCGTAATTCTATAATTGCTGAAGTTCCATACTCAGGATCTTAAGGGAAAAATACGAATATTTCCCCAAAAATGTTTCAATCCGTTTCTAAAGTTTGCACTAAAGGCGAAATAAACATAAGGATTAATGCCGCTGTAGGAGACCGATAACCAAACTGAAAACAAAATTGCCTTCTTTTGCACAAAGCCGAGATATAACAGTGCCATCGAAATATAGAGGGGAACCCAGCAAATGAGGAATAAAACAACGATTGCGATCATCATCAGGGTAACCTTTCTTGCTGTCGCTATAATTTGGAGCTGGCGTTGGTTTTGACTGGCTCCTTCTCAGGGTGCCTGACGTGACCATAGTTTGATGCATATTCCAATGTATAGAATTGCCAAAAGCGTCAGGGGGATGACGACGGTAAGGGTTAATGATATGACATGAAATTTTTACCTTCATAAATTTGCATAAACTTGCTCGGAAGGCAGAAGTAAGAGTTATTCTTAGTCCCTAGGTGCCGGTTAGTAAAAACGGCTGTGGGACTGATGAGTGAGCATGTCCACAATAGCAGAATTACTATTTTTATGTTTCGAGAAATCGGCGTCTTATCCAAAAGGTCGAAATACTGCGTAGAAGCGATCGACCGCAATTGCTACAAGTAGAAAAATAGAAAAAGATGGAAGGACAAAAAAGCTTGCAACATATAACTTGCAAGTAATGTGACCCATATTTCCTCCAAACCATAATCCATGATAAGAACTGTAATGAAGATTTTCCATCAACTGCATGAATGGAATGAGAAGATCAGCGCAAGCTTGGTTTAAAATCAAGTAATTAATTGCAGTCTTCATGGAATGTCTGTTCGTATAATGTGTATAAGGAGAGAATTTCCGACTCTAGCGACAACAGCAAATATTGTGCCGTATCCAAAAAAATATTAGGATAATTAAGTTAAAATCCAAATTTTTTACTATTTCTTTCGGTGCTCTTTAAGATAGAGTTCAAGAAAGAAGTTGTGATTGATTAATCAATATTGCTCCCTCTTCTCTAATTTCACTTTAGAAACTCTTTGTTGTATTTCTTTTCTGTGTTGTTTTCTTGTTCTTATTTTTTTCTTTTCTTCGATATCTGGATTGTTAAGGACTTCGCGAAATCCGTTTCAAGCCACTTTCATTAGTCCCTTGCTTTGATCAGATCTTCTGAAAATACGTTTAAAGGTGTTACCAGCCGGAAATACAGCCGGAGCGCATTTTTTATGTATTTTTGGTATTATTTGTAATTCATACCTCTCATGGTGCCCTCGAAGTGCACCCAAAAGGTCCGCGGGGAAGCTTTTTTCGATCCAATAGAATATCTTTAACAATAGTGAGATCAATTCAGATGAGTTTGTAGATGTTACCTGAAAAAAAAAAAAATTTCCATTTAAATTAAAAATCTTTGTTTGTACTTTGAGGCAAATGAGTCCCATCTTAATCAACACTATTGAGAATGAGTCCTCGATCTTGTCCTTGCTTTCGTTTTGGGCGTCAACAACGTCATTTTTCATGATTTTTCGAAGTACCCTATCCAGCTATTCGTAGATTCCTTGATGATGAAAATCTCTCCTAGTTTCGTCCAGCAATATTGAATCTATTAAGAGAGGTTTCGTTCTTCTGTTCCTGTTGATTTATTTTTCCTTACTTGAAGATTTTTTTAATTAACTTTCTTTATCTAGCGTTGACTAGAAACCTTTGTATATTTGCCAGAGGTTTCATACAACGGTGTCTTTGGTACTTTGAAAGTTATATGCACACACGACTGCAGAAATAATTCGCTACACTATTTTAATGTTGCCGAGGTAGCTCTTTTCGCCGGAAACTCATTTGAAAAAAGTAAAAAAGACCTGTATATGGAAGGCTATGCAACCACGAAGTTCAAAAACCTGTTTTAATTCAAAAGTTGTTGTGAAGTGATAAATTTAAAGGAGCAAGGATGGAAAGCTTTCTGTTATCAAATGATTTTATTACAGTCTATTATTTAACTAACATATTCGATGGTAAAAGTTTTGGCAGCGTCGCCAGTCCTCGTAAAGTTGTCATGGAGGAGCACTAAATTTAGATTTGGCTGGCAGTTCTACTGAACGAGAGCGATGAGACCTACGATTTAATCGCTTCGCCAAGCAGTTTTGCCGAACCAGTTTTTTGAAGCTCTTGCGAAATTTTTTAACTGAATATGAAACAAACGTAAGGTTTGAGGCCGCGAAAGGAAGTTGGTAGCCACATAAATAATAAAAGTAACTTTCCCGCGCAATTTCGCATAATTAAAAAAGTGCAAGACGCCGATTAGAAACGAAGGAAAAAAGGCCAGGACGTGTCTACAACTACCACACCTCATACATCATGGCGACTATCTTTGCCTATTATTTGACCTTGTATCTGATCCTGCTCCGTCTCCTGGAACTTTACGAGACCACAGTTTTTCTAGAACACAGCTGGGTAAAGATTTTACTATCATCAAAAGAGGTATACCGGCAAGGCATGAAATAAGGGAAGTAAATGTTGAATGTGATTTATTCGCTTTTTATAAAGTTCTTTGGCATTGATAAAGGAATAAGGGACCAAGCAGAAGACCATAACAAGAGAAGCGCATCATTTTTTTTCAAATGGTTTTGAACTGTAGGTGACTGTCCAAAAGGTCGAAGGACTGCAAAAAAAATGTCAACTGCAATCATGACAAGCATCAATACTAAAATTTGTGGTACGTACAACACAGTAGCTAGAGTCATCTTTGCAAGTAATTAAACCATGTCAGAACTCCTCCAAACCCTAAAATTTTCCATCATTCTGTGATAAAGAAAAAACGGAAGCGCTATGAATGTATATCAAAAGATCTGCATATGCTTGGGTCCATAATCCAACGACTTTGTTGTGGTCCTTCAAGTAGTTATCAATGTTCGATTGATATCAATGATAACGGATTAGCCTAATTAGCGAGGCCAGGAATATGATGACGTAGGCAGCAAACATCGCTATCTCTAAGTAGCCTTGTCCTTTCTCCATTTCCCCTTTTGTGCAAAGATTTCCTACAAGGAAAAAACAACTTTGTCCATTATTGATCGAATGCGTAAAAAAAGGTTCAACAGCATTAGTAACCTACATTAGTTTTTTTAATGGTATTTTACCGGCTTGCTTCTGAAATTCAAGAGATTGTTTATATCACAATCCTGGTTTTTTACATACTATCTTGAGCGTCAGTGCATGAAGAAATTTTCACCACTGTTCGTGCGAGTTGTTCCTGTATTACTTTGAGGTGGTGATCAGTCCAGCGTTGGTTTCTTCCCTCAGATTTCTATATGTACTCCGCTTTTTGTAATGCTATCATTAATTTCCATCGAAATAAAGTCGAATATATGTAGGTGCGAAAAGGGAGATATCATAATCGTCTACTAGAACTATTGGAGCCTCGCATAATTTACTAAAACGCCGGGTATCTCTGTAATTTGCCGCATGTTAATCGTCTGTCTAATTTTTTGTGTTAGTAACACAAATGTTTTACCTTCTATTCTAGAGAACTTTCGGACTCGTGATTGATTATTGGTTCTTTGTTAATACCACCGGTGTTCGACAAATTGGTGTGTCTATCTTTGGCGTTTGAGGGTCTGAAGATTAGATACTACAGATATGCTTGGCGCAGTTTTTCTTTTTTCACTTCGAAAACAGTGCTTTTTCTTATCAGTGATATTAATTGTGTTGTGAATCATATTAGCTCCCTGGAAATAATATAAATACTACCAAAATGAAGATGCACATTTGCCATCTTGTTTTGGACGTGACTTCTTTAGATTTAATTTAGATTTGAAATAAAATATTAATGCATAGAGTGC
>NC_089315.1:14196446-14218153 GCF_036669915.1 Pocillopora verrucosa | reverse complement strand
CAAAAACATGTCCATTAAAGGGAAAAAAATCTTTTAAAAAGATTAAGCTTTTTACAGCTTTTTGTAAGTCAATATTTGCTGAATATATCGCCAAACGTGATCATGCATACAAATACTGTTTTACTATTGAACGGTTAACTTCGAGTAAAGTGGAGTTACATTTATTGAAAAGGATTTATAGATTAAACCATCATCTATTTTAACCATGTAAAACACCGAAAATTCCAAATAAAAGTGAAGCCATTTCTATTTAATTTCAACTTTTAACATACATCATACTTTGCAAATATATTAATTCCCAGATCGATGTTGGCAGCGATGTAACCTGGCCTTTTACTTTGTTCTGAAGAACAAAGTGTAAGAGAAGAAGAGAACAAAGTATAAGAGTATAAGAGTAATATAGAACAAAGTATAACAGTGAGAGTCGGAGTCGTGTCTTTTATCATCCTGTATTGCATTCGATATTTCTATTTAGTCATAAATGTTGGGGTATCACAACCACTAGTTCAATAAAAATGTACTTGCTAAATAAATCGTAACAGTTAAGCCAGCTGGTTTTATGATAAGCTACCCACGAACGAATACGAGCTCTAGCTTTGTAATACATGTTTTGCCTTAGGAAAATGTAGGCATGTTACCAATTTCAGTCCGTAAGGGTAAACTTATCGGAAGATGGGGTATCCATGTTGGTAAGAGGTTTCGTTATTTTTGAAGACCTATCCTATGACTGTTCGCCACTACCTTAATTTTTCGTTTGTTTTCGCGAAGAGTATCTAAGATAGCCCAATTATTACTTAACAAATTTTGATCATTTTTTACATAATGAGGTGCCATAGAAACACTCTTTTATACCTATTTGAGATTTGTATTCCTGATTTGATTCATGAAGATTACTTGGGACGACACCGCCGTAAAACTCGCCTGTTGTGACTGAGGTGGCCTTCCTCTCAACGTATCGGAAAGGATATCAGAGCAAGCTCTTAGTTGTTCACTCGAAGGGTGACCGATGTAATTTCTAAGGCTTTCTTAGAATGATCGTATGAAATTGAACAGTTAACAGCTAGATTTTCAGCCTCTTAGAACGCTCCAACATAAGAAATTATGATGTCTTCTCATGGAGCAAACAGCCATTACCCTTACTTTAAATTTCGAGGCTCACGTTTACAAATAAGGACAGTTTCAAGCTTTTAGGCATGAAATTCATCTTGTTTATGAACTTGGTGATAACAGTAGGTTGATATCTAAATTAAAACTAAACACCCAGTTTCAGCCATGCCTTTTGAAATAATCCCTTAAGGCAGTCGCCCAATATGATCACGAGCACACTTGAAATGGCTAAAACGGAAACATTAGGGCACCAGACCTTGGTACAAATCATTCACAATAAGTGCATTAAAGAATGATTAATAATTGAATATATTTATCAGTTTATCCATCTAATTATTTGCAACATTGAAAAAGGCTGCCCCAGTGCAGCTAATCGAGCTGGTAAGTAACCAGTAAAGCTGGTTTAAATGGGGGCCTGTATAAACAATTTAAACTACACTAGTACAATAGATGACAAGACCAGACCAATTTCCAAACTGAGACCTCCTGTACCAATTATCTTTTAACTGTATAGTAATTGTACTCATATGCTCCCCGATTTTTTTTTCAGAAGAAGTTTAAAAGGAGACTCAGCCTCTAGAAAAATTCCTGGGGTTCTCTTTGGTTTCTCGTTTGGAAGTTTTTGACGAGCTTCCACAAATAACAACTTTAGTAAATAATTCTCTTGTTGGAAAATCTGTTCATAATAAAAAGAATGCCCTGATTTTATCCTTTTCTTTGTCAAACCACTTGTTTTATCCCTTCTTGTATAAATATATACCTATTTGGCCTAGAAACGAAGCTTTGAGGGTAAATATGAACTTCTCATAACAATCTCTCAGCTGAGGACATTTCAACCGAGAAAACAGCACGCCAGAGGGGGTTTAACTGTTTTTAAGCCCTCCATTAATTTTTTTATGGCACAAAAATGCTCGTAAAAAGTAAGTGTTGATCTGGTGAAAGATATGCGCGATTGGCGTAAGCAAGTACATTGAATTGATTAGCCCGCAGAAACTTTATTTTCACTGTGATTGGACCAAAACTGGGCAAACCCTCAAGTGAAATAAACGACGGATGAAGTCTACAACAGGCTGGTGAGCTTTTTTCGAAAAAAAATTTAACTAAAATATGTTCAATTATTTACCTCCTAGTTTTGCTTTTCCAAAATTACATACGTTTTCTAAAATGGTTGTATTGTCTTCTTTAATGGAAGAGTAAGCTATTGAAACTTCCTGAATTGTGGGAAACAAGCATCTTGCTACCCTCATTTTATCGATTTGACGTACAATGTTCTTAAAGAATGACAGCGAAAACCTATGATGTCCTATACTGCAAATCAGAAGTCACCATAGGAGAGAAAGTCTTCAAATTTTTAGACTCTAATCCAAGCAGCATATTGGTTACTTCATGAATTTCAAGCTCGCTAGTTCACGCCCAGGACGAAAACTTGAAGTAAAAGAAAGGCATAGCAAAGAAAGACTATTGCTTTCAGACATAAAATGATTCATGACGACATACTAGCTTTTTTTTGAGCTTTTCTCTTTTTTAAACTATTTTCTGCCAGTACCTCACTCAGATCTTTTAACATCTTTAGTTAATAATATTTCAATTTCAAACTGCCATGAGCTAGATAACTTACAAAGTAAATTTCCGTTCATATGTGTTGCCATGTGTAATGAAGGCCAACGGTAATATCGCTATAGACACAAAAGTAAGCAAAGTAAGTAAAAGTAAGTAAGTACGTACAAAAAGTAGATTTGAATCACCTCTTAAAAAAAGGCTTTCTTTATCACTACAACTCCAATACTTGTCACTTTTATCCATTATCGCTCCTTTTGATAATAAAATATTTATCTCCACAAAAACTGCTGAAATGCCAAAATATATTCAGTTTTCTCTCAAGTTCCTCATTAACTTTGCAACAGAGAAAGAGTACAAAATATTAAGACTTATGGATATAATTTCTGGTACATTTTCAATATCTTAGACAGCAATTTTTGTTATCCCGCTTCAAAATCAACTACTGGAAAAAAAAAACTTTCAAGGAAATGGAATCGAGACGAGATTAGAAAATCAATATTTTCATTATCAAGTTTAGAAACCGAGAAAGACAAGAGAAACACCTGCGTTATTGGAATCAAACTGTGAATCAGACAACTGTAAAGAGGAAAAAGAAATTTCAATTTGCGTTAAAATCGATTGGCGTTCCAAGAAGGGAAAGCGAGTAATAAATGGATTTAATGTTTCATTCAAAGAAAAGGTTACAGCTTCACGGATGAATGAAGAATAGCAGACAAGGATTAACGTAAGTTATGGAAAACACTATATCGAAAACATGACGTAACCGTGTGTTTCGTAACCTATATACGTCCTTTTTGGAAGAAGCGTAAAATGTGGTAATGATAGATACAAATTTATAAAAACTTCATAGAGAGATGAGTAAAACCAAATTTAAACAGACTATTTTTAGATCCCTCTTCCACCAAACACAGAGGAGAGACATTAAATGTCATGGACACAATCTGGGTTTGAATGCAACAAGACAAAAAAGAAGAGGTAAAATAAGTATATAAATTACCTGTTTTCTCGGATATATTTCAAATAAGGTCCAATTCCTCAAATATTAAATCAAAAATTTCCGCAGAAAGAAATACAGCTATAAGAAAGGCGTCATGGCAAGATTTTATCTCAGCTTGAAAAAAAAATAAAATGAAACATATGTCCGTCTTTTGCAGTGCAATAAAGATATATTGCAGTCCGTAAAGATGGACCTGACTTTTGTGAACAACCTTAGTGTCTTCCACACACATATGACGCTTAACGGCAGCAGTGGGATGCAGTTGAAAGGTAAATTTTCAATGATAACATAGCTTTGGCTGTGGCACTCAAAACATACAGTAAACAAGCTTTTGCTTCTCAAATCATACTTAGTCAAGTTGTCCTAATAAAATGAAGATCATGTACTTCTGCTTTTTCCCCTTATGGTTATGTGGTTAGCTAGGCTTGCAGCGTAGTCAAATCTGTTTAGTAATAAAGTTTAACGGGATATAAAACTACCGTGTCGTTGTATACTATATATGTTCTAAACATGTACTATGTTGTGTCAAACATGAAGTTATTAGAGACTGCCAAATAACCCACTCCAAGGACCCACACTCATTACAAATTTTTCATTAATTTCTTTATTCGACAATCGAGTTTAAAGATTACCATATTTTTAACACCGTATCCCCGAACGGTAAGTTACTGGATTTTACTGATCCTCGCAGTTTGTAGGACGCTCCGAAGAAGATAACTTTATCGACCAAACGATTTTTGCGAGTCTCAGTTCACCGATTAGAAACCGATTAGAGCAAAGGACCATCAAACCGGACTCTCTGTGATTAGAGTCCCTAAGGGGAACTCAAATTTCGTTAAAAATAAACAACACCTCCGCAGCAATCCCACTATCTAGTTAAGGGTCCTTGGGACCCCTAGTTCCAAAAAGTTGAGGGTCCCTATAGCTTTTTAGAGGTCCCCTGCCTACTACTTAAATTTGATTCTGTAGTTTTTAACAGAGGCAAAAACCAAGACCGGGTGGTAGCACAGCTAATAAAGCTTTAATTTTGGAATAAAGTGTGCTCGTGTTTCTTAATACCGACAGTTCCTGCATTATTAGTAAGAGTCTCACCTTGTCATAGTTAATAATATATTTAGTAATATTAAACCAAAAATTATGTGATATACAATTATCAAGTCATATTCAAGTGTAATTCTACAGTTTTACTTTCTTCTGTTCTTCATTTTGTTGAATTTCTTTACTGCTCTATCACCAAAACTTTCCTCATCTACATATCTTTTGTATGCATAAGAAATATGCATCTTACATTCAACTGCACTTGGGGACATTTTATTTCTCAAAGCCGCGTGAATTCGATTTTGTGCATAAAAATATCTTTCTCAAGGTACAGAAGTGAGAGGAATTGTTTAGAAAACTTGTGTTAGAGTTACAAATGAAGGGGATATGTCTTCGTAAACACCTGGCTTTGCAAGAATTTCACGCAGTTCTTTAAGAGGGTTGTCCTCGTTACTTTTGAGAATTTCTTAAACTGGATAAATGAATTTCTTACTTCATCAGCATCAATTAGACTTTCTTCTTCAGATGCATCAGCGTATCTCTCAATTAATCTTTCTAGATTCTCGGTACCATGGTTTCGAATTCCAACTGCTGTGCCAGTAATTTGGCAGGGTTTAGATTGGCAATCTGGTAAACCAGGTCAGGGACAGCCTTGGAAGCCCAACGTGCAACTAGGGTTATTTTGGGAGCAACAAATCAAACAGAAAAAGTTTTGGCATTTACCCTTTGCAGTCACACAGCAAAACCATTATGACAACCTGCCATTACTAAAGCGCCATCTGTTCCCAACCTAGAAAGCTTTTTCATTGGAATGCTTTTTGAATTACGATAACTTAGAACTGCAGAATAGATGGTCTCTGCTTTACAATCCTTAACCTCAACATTAGCAGCAAATTCAATCTTGGACTTCCCAGAACAAGTATCTTGAAAAATGGAACTTTTATGTACAGCTATGTCAAGACTTTCATCCAACATCAGGCAGACAAAGGACTGTCTTTGATTCTCTTTAGAGTATCCTCCTCACACGCTTCAGAAATACAGTTTTGTAACTCAGTGGCAGTGGATTCATGTCTATAAATCCCATCTCTTTTCTTCAGATCTGAGCAACCATTGGCGATCTGTGAATTAAGAATCAACGCCACACATAAACAATAAATAACCAACAAGAAAACAATTACGAGAAGGGACGACCTGTCTCTTATAGGAAATCAATAAACTTAAAACTAACCTTCAAATCAATCACTGAATCTGATTTCCTGTTAGGAATTTCCTCTTTTCTCATGACAAAAACTGTGCTTACTGGAGCCTTCAATGCCGTACTTACCTTCTCTTGAACATGACGCGCAACAGTCTCGTGAGATCTTCTTTGTTTGATGATATTCATGGCCACGACGTGGTCATCGCCAGACTAATGTCGTGTCAGACTTGAACGCTGGAAATTATTTGCTCCATGCAAAAAACTTTGCGATGGTTTAGGTATACGTAGCCATACGTAGCCATACGTATCAAGACAAACTTTTCCCTTTATTTGTTTTTCGGTCGAATCATATTTCAACCATTTAAACTCCCCCAGCCATTTAGGAAAAAAAATTTGGTTTCTTCACTAGGGTATCATCCCACAGATCTGCGTCACTTTCAGGTTTCCTCTTTCGAATATCGAAGATATCGAATAAACTCTTTTGAGTAGACATGCCTTTAACCGTGACAAAATGGCATGCCATGATGATCGCAGTGATATTTGGGTAAGGCCCGCCAGACCCAGTCTCCTAACAAGTCGGAAATTTTTTCCTGCGTCCCGAAGACGCACATTGGCAAGAAACTGTGCCTCCTTTTCATTTTTTGTACATATAAGAAGCACAACTGTGCGTTAATGAGAACTCTGCTCCGTTCGATTATTTTATTGAGCAAACATAGCTTAGTATACTGATAACCTTTCCATTCCTAAAAAGATGTCTATTTCATTCTATTTCAGGCAGTGCGACGAATGATACTCAATCTACAGATATGAAATTTCAGTCCGTGTTATCTGCTGTTTATAGCATTTTCATATTGGCGTCACTATTCGGGAACTCGATGATCATCCACATCATACGAAAAAATAACTCCATGAAAACTACCACCAACTATTTGATTTTGAATCAGGCTTGCGGTGATCTCTACCGAACATTAGTTGAATTAATAAATATTGCCTTTCGTTCAATGGGAAATAAGTGGTTTGGAGGATTCTTAGGTTTGATAACCTGCAAGTTGTTTCTGGCGAACTTGTTTCTTCCAACCATCTTTTCAGTTTGGATTCTTGCAGTTATTGCTGTTGATCGCTTTTATGCGGTGACTCGAACTATGCGCACATCGCCTTTGTCACAACATTTAAAGAAGATAGTTTTTACACTGTGGATATGGTCGCTAGCTTCTTCTGCAGACGTTCTTATTAAGGGAAGCATGAAAAGGACTGGAGACCATTTCGTTTGCCATTTAGAACACATCTTCGAACAGTGGAAACTATTTTACTCTATCACTGTGACTCTGAATTTGTTCCTGCCTCTTGTTACAACGGCGTTTCTCTATGGGATTGTTTGCTCTAAATTATGGTCTCGTGAGGTACCAGGAGAAGGAACCAATCAGAATCGAAGACAAGCTGAGGCCATTAAAACAGCAAGAAAAGTTACACTGATGATGATTACGCTCGTGGCGTTGTATTTGTTGTGTTTCTTTCCTTTTTACATCGGAATCACGCTGAAATTTTTTGGTTATGTGCACATCAATCCAAATAAGTTAGCTTCAAGTCTGTTGCTAGTAGCATTTGCATACAGCGGAATCAATCCCTACGTCTACTTCATCTACAGTAGGAACTTTCGAAACGGATTTAAAAATCATTGTAGAAATTGCTGTAAGAGATCACGGGTTGATGTTGCTGTTTATCATTTCCGAGCTAAAAATATCGAGCTGCAGGAAATACCGGTTGAACAACCCTAAACATTTATCGCGGGTACGTTTTTATTCGATGGGATGGGTCTAAGTTGTTATTAAGTAAGCCAGCAACACACATACAAAGACATAGAGAGGAGGGATAAATCACATAAAAACAAATGGTCAGGAAACATATCAAAAACTACAAGGCTTGAGGGCGTATGATCCTTTGTGTCAAAGACCGGACAAATAATTATTAGATAGAGGTGATAGTGAATCACTTGTTGACAATAAGATAATATTGAAGATTATTCTACCAAAATAAATGCATAGCATATATCTACCGGTTCTAAGATTTTCCATATTGTCATGAATATTTCAACTCGTCTTGCTCTACGTTCCTAGCAATATGCACACATTTACTTGTTTGGTGCTCCTCAATATTTTGAATTCAGTCTCACCGCTAATTATTTCTTAAATGTGCCCCTTTTCATTGATGGAAATTAATTTCCTATATTTTTCTCTGAAGGATGTGGCACATTGAGAGGCAGTAGGAATACGGTTGTTGGGAAAGACAATTTACTTAAAAATAAATTTTTCTTATAATGATAAACATATATATATTGAATACTCCATACAGTAATGGACTCTGATGATCACTTCCACTCAGGTTGTCGAAACGTCAGTCACCACTACCGACAACAGTCCTTTACAGGCTACACTCACCCGGACGTTCAAAATACACTTTTCATACTCCATACAGTATTGCCTTTCCTTTAGGCAGGAAGTAATAAATCAAATTTATTTGGATCTATGTACTGTGTGTTTAGCATTGCACGTGACATTGACTTTTCTTTGAAAGAGAACAAATAAAATGAAACAAAAAAAAAATCACTACTTAGATCAATAATTTATGCTGTATGCAGCAATCAACTTTGGTTTTAACTTACTCGTGATTATCAAATCGGACTCCGCGATTTTTTTCATCGCTCGTATGATTACAGACCGAATTGGACTCCACTTGGTCCTATTACCAAAGAGCTCTTTGAAAACCACTACAAGTCACGAATGGTTTTATGTCATTTCTTCAACTGATGAAGGCTATTCATTACATTTCATACAGCAGGTTGTGGTTTGGAGAAATGCAGTTGCTGATTTTACTTGCAAGTTCTTTCTGACAAGCTTATTTGTTCTACCTGACTTCTCAATTTGATTACTCGTAGTGATTGGTATCGATCGCTATTACGTAGTGAGTCGACCTCTGCAAAGATCTCCCGTATCCTTAAAATGCTAATAATAATATTGTAGGTATCAAGTTTTCTTTCATCGACTAAATTTATTATTGAAGCATGTGTTAAGAAACATAACACATCTTACTACTGTGACCTCGAGACACCTTCAAAGAGAGGGGGAAAATTAAACGCTTTTGGACTGGCCTTCAAAATTTTCCTGCCTCTATTTGTCATAATAATTCTCTAATTTATACAACAATGTGCAATAAACTTTGGTCCCGTGAAGTACCAGGAGAAAGATTCAATCAGGAACGAATCCTAGCTGAAGTCATAGCAACAGCAAGAAAGGTTACCGGGATGATGTTTTCTGTTCTAGATGATGATGATGATGATGTTTTCAGTTTCTTGTCTGTTGGCTTCCTATCCTCATAACCATGGCAATGGCGATCTCCTGTTCCCTTTGTGGTTGACTGTTGTTTACAGTACACTCAATCCTTACGCTTTTTTTTGCCTTTAGTGCAAATTTTAGAAACGCGGCTAAACGATCGTTTGGAAATTTTCGAATCCTTTTAGCTCTAACAAGTGTGATATAGAACATTCTCTAGCCCAGTAAATATAAACTTAATCAAGGGGTTGCGATTTCTATCCTTGCACTTGTCTCGGAACTTCAAATGAACTACACGTAACTTCAATATTCATTTTTTACCAAAACTATGGTGGAAGAAGATTGCATACAGTACATCTTTATATCTTGTGTTACATTACTTTAAGGTTTGAAATAGTTATGCCCTTTCATCACATGACGGTGCATTTAAAATAAGTGATATTGAAGAGCAATTTTATAATTCTTTGAGCCTTTTTGGTAAAGTAAACAATCATTATACAAATGTCATTACGATCCGTAAAAGAGAATAAAAGAATCAAAGAATGCTATCTCTTAGAGTATTTGGAAATGAACCGAGAGAAAAGAGTCTTAGAAAATTTATTTATACAGAGATCGTAACGAGGAGGCGCGCAAAGATTTTTCTTCAAATAATTCTGAACATCATCAACTTCTGCATCTTTTCATTAAAAGCAAAAGTATCACTGACAATACTGGTACCTGCTTAATGGTACTACATGTACCCTATCTCTTGTAATTTCTGCGACAATCATCTGTTTGTGTATTATAGTTTCATATTATATAGAGCGCTTTCTGATATACTGATCTTAAAGGATGACGCAGCTCAATACAAATAGGCAAATGACGATGGAGGACCTTATTATCACGAACCTAGTAACCACCACCAGTAGAGATCAAAGTAAGCTCTACATCCTTGGTAGTGATGCTATTGGGAAAAAAAAAGCAACTAAATAGGAACTAGCATACTTCATTTTTATGATCCAGTCATTTTGAAAGGTTCAGAGTGAGAATATAGAGGACGAAATCTGAAAGTTTTATCATACAGATACACAATAACATGGAACAAACATTTACCCAAACAGACTATTCTTGAAAAGGAAAGGATTGAGATATGAAAAAATATATAATCCTCTATCTTCTTAACTGAAACAGTGGATTCGAAGCTGCCTGGTTCTTTGGTTGAGATTGAAAACTCATAAGTTTGGTTTAAAAAGAATAGCGCAAGAAGACCGGACAGGTTTACAATTCACCTCGTTCAAATGTCAAAGTTAGATGACAAACAAACACGACAAAAGACTCGAAGTTATTTGGTTCTTTGGTTAGGACTGAAAACACATAAGTTTAATTTAAAAAGACTAGCACAAGGAGACCGGAAAGGTTTACAATTCACCTCATTCAAATGTCAAAGTTATATTGCCTAACTTGATTAAAATATACCGTCATCCGTAGATGACAAACAAACACGACAAAAGAGCAGATGCCACCCCGTCATGGTCAATATCCTGTTTTAAAAGTAAATAGTATACTGATGGTATCACTCAATACTTCATCGCTTATGATGCAAAGTGGTCCGCTGACTTCGACCCAATAGAATAGGATAAAAGTGTCCTTATAGATAGGACTTTACATCGAAAATAAAAGGAAAGACAGTCATTTTAAGGTTGTTTCATTTAACACTGAAATGTCAACACTTACACTGTGACTCATTTGATGTCGGTCAAATAATATTGTCAGACTCTTGTAAAGATGATATATTAATAAACACAACTTCCCCTCGACTTTGTTTCATATATAGAAATTCAATTTATCAACGTTATTTTTAAACGCCAATTTTTCTTTCAAAATCACACCTGCTACATTCTCCTCTGTCATTTTTCCTCGCTTAAAAGCAGAGTGGATTGTTTTCAACAATGTTTACATTTTGGTAACTTAAAGTTTCCCACTGGATTCCCAAATTCTCAAAATTCCATTTTTGAAAGAAAAGTGTCAGGCTTGAAGAGGAGGACACGATGTCTAATAACAAAAGCAACGACTTCAGTGTCAACTCTACCTTAAAAAACAAGAGCGAAACACTAAGCATCAAGTTTTACATGTATATAGTTCCTTTGATGTACGTCGGATATGGCATTATATTTCTGGTATCACTGTTTGGAAACTCTCTCATTATATATACACATAATACGAACTAATAGCGCAAAGAAAACAGCAATAAACCACTTGGTCTTAAACCAAGCTTGCGCTGATCTTTTCGTCACAATCATGTGCTTCCTTAATATTATTCGTGAGACTTTATATCAAGGATTGTGGTTTGGAGGAAATATAAGAAACATCACTTGCAAGCTATTTCTAAGAATCCTTTATGTCCTCACAGGTTTTTCCATTTGGCTGCTCGTAACAATTGCTGTTGATCGCCTTTACGCAATAACTCACCCGTTACAAAGATCACCTATATCTCGAAACCTTAAAAAAGTAATACTTATACTATGGACAGGGGCATTTGTTAATTCAATAAACATTTTTGATAACACGGTCGTGCAAAAGATTGAAGAATCTTACTTCTGCAAGTCGTTGACGAATGCTCTCCAAAAAGGACCATCCTTTTTCTTTTTAGTCCTTTAGATTATGACCACTGGTTTATATTTCCTTTGTGATTAACTATTGTTTACAGCGGACTGAATCCTTTAGTGTATTTTTACTTCAGTTCAAATTTTAGACAAGGACTTAGTGCCATTCCTTTTCGATCCCAGAGCATAGAACTTCAACAAATTTAAAGCAAATAATTACACACATCAAAGAGGTTCCAAGTTTCTTTATTTTTTCTTGGAGTAAACGAGAATACCGATTACCACAGTGATTTTCATTTTCATCCTCGGCTAATTTTCAATACATAATATCTCATCCTAAGACAACATATTTATGGCTTGACGTATGTTTCGATATTTGGTGCAACTATACATAAGCTTTTCTAGGGTAAATTTTACAAGTTTGGTTGAATGATTTTGCGATGCGATGGCGTAAATATCTCTCTTTCTTATAGAACTGTTTAATACCAAGAACTCCAGTTTAATTGTCAACGTTGGAAAACAATAAAAGCTCGGAACACATTTCCTCACATGCAATACGGCCACCCGTGAACCAAATCAATACGTTTTGACCTTTAAAGTGTCTATTTAACTCGCCCGCTTTCAGTACCAGTAGATTGTTAATAATTTTTAAGTACTTCCAATTACCCAACTAACATTTTCAGCCATTGAAAAGAGACTCGCATGGATTTAAACAGTTTTTGTTTCCAAGAAATGGCGTTGAAACCTCTCAAAAATTCGTTACGAATGAGAAGATGGAGATATTAAAGGTTTCTGCAATTAAAAAGCCAAGCGTTCCAAAGGGTTTACTGTCAAGTCACTCGAAAGTCATCTCGTCCGAAACCTGTGAAAGTAAAGTAAGTAAGTTAAGTAAATCGCAAGGAATAAACTCCTAAAATGTTGACTCGTGAAACTCAGGTTGTTCGTTTCGCTGTCGTTTGATATCACGGAGATAGTAATCCTAAAATAGAACACGAAAATAAAAAAACCCCAGTAATATCAGTTACAGTGTGATTCTAACTGTCGCTGTTTTATCTGTGGAAGCATTCTGTTTCGAACGAAGATTCACATCGCCACGATTGCAACATTGGAAAACACCGCCATTTTGAATACGGCAGGTGCTCAAGAATCATGACATGGTTGCCAAGCAAGATTGTGACGTTGCGGTAAATTCAGACACGCCCTTAAAACAAATATATTTATTGCTAGCAACTAAACCTAATTACATACGAGGACGTGTGGGTTGTCCAAGTGACACCCGCCCCTTGAAAACAAAGTCAAATGCAAACTTAAGGAAAGTTCGTTATAAAAAAAATACTTATTACATACCTGATTTTGTTTTTTTCTTATCGCGATAAAATAAACTATTCCTTTTAAACTATAATAACAATAATGGTAATATCATTACTTTCCTAAACGCGAGCAAAAACTAAAGAAAACTAATCTGTACGAAGTGGTCCATGTGCTAAGTGAGAGCATGCTTTAAGGAGTTGCCTACTTGGAATTTTACTCGCAGTGTAGTCCTCCCAGTAGCCAAAGATTCATGCTTGAAGTGCGCGATATTTTTCACGCTGGATCCTTTGCAGTTTTCTGGCGTTGACGAGTCGAACTTGGACGATGCACACAAAGGACTCTCGGTGAAGCAGCTGAATCAGTAGGTAGAAAGGTAGATGAACTCTACCACCAGCGCGTCGGTTGAGGGAGTTATGCCATCCCTCGATATCATTATTGGTACGGACAGGCTGTCCGTAGACGCTCCAGGAACTGGGTGGACAAGCGTTGGTGTTGATCCATCGGATGCCGAAAGAGAACATGCAACGCACAACCAATCTATTCTTCCTCTGATCATTGCTAAACGGTAGGTGGCTTGGTCGATACCAGTCCCGCAGATACGATGCTGCCAAAAGCCGCAATCGTCGCACTGAAGGGCTTGCCGGCGTGGTCGAACTTCATTTCTGCACACGATACAGGGATCGTATAATTCTTTTGCGCAAGCGTAACGATCTCGAGCTTCAGCTAGCTGATTATCTCGGAATGAGGTGGCTGTTATTAATTTACCCTCTTTATATATGGTTAACCGGATCAAAATTTACATGCGACCGGCCGAGGAAACAAGGAACAACTGAACAAGTCGCGATAATTTATGCCGCATCTGATCCTAAGGGGAATGATGCTAACACGCTTTGTTCGCGTGGTTAACATTAAAGAAAAAAATCGCTGTAAAAGTTTCAGGTTGTTTTTTTTACGATAAATCAAACTAAGCGAACTTGATGTATTTTTCTGATATGTGTGAAAAATTCTGATAACTGAAAGTGTTCCGCTTATAATTACTAGAATCTGTACCGTAGAATGACCAGTTAAGTTCATAGCAACGAACAACGCTGAAATGAACAGCGATATTTGAGTCTTTGTTTTACTTCATATTCGCATAGGTTCGCGGACGAAAACATTTACGAGTCAACATTTTACGAGTTTATTCCTTGCGAATGTTACTTTTCTTCAAGATTAAACATCCGATAAAATTTGGCAACATGGCTCTGGTTCCGGGCGACATGACTTCGGGCAAGATGACTTTCGGGCGACTTGAACGGTTACTGTTCTAAAGAATGAGTAAAATTTAGAGTGAAGATTACTTGTGTTGAAGTTCCTTTAGTTTCTATGCAAGCAACTGGAAAATAATCTTCAGGACGTGAGTCATTTTCAAGGAATATGAAACATCTGAAAGAGCTGTAAAGAAAGAAAAAACACGCGTGAAAGTAATCCTTATTTGCCCTCGAGAAGATACGATTGCACATAATTAGGATTTTTGCAAGACACAGGGTACGTTTTCCTTTGATTCTAGCTTCATCGTGTTTTTTTTTTGGAAGTGAGAGAATAAGGTGGTTTGGTGTAACCGAAAATAAAACAATAATCAGAAGAAAAATAAACCGTTAAGAGGCTGCAAGGCTTTTTCTTAGCAGAAAGACAAAGCAATAAAAAAACTTCATTGGTAAAACAAAACAAAACATTTAGTACATGTCTTAGAAGATGAAATAAGTAACTCAGTAATATAAACGATTTTAAAGAGCTTTAATGAGGCCTGAAAAAATTTTGTACCTTCGGATAATTTTTTCAGCCTCTTTAAAAAATAATGCTTAGTTTGCATATGCCTTTGAGTCCATCATCTTTCAATCAACTTCAGAACTGCTGTCTATGCATTAATATTTTATTTCAAATTTAAATAATCTAAAGAAAATTACTTCCAAAACAATATGCAAATGTGCATCCCTTCATTTTGGTAATAATTTATATTATTTCTTGTGAGCTAATGTTTGTCACCACACGATTAATATCACTGATAAGAAAAGGCACTGTTCTCGAAGTGAAAAAAGAAAACTTGCTCCAAGCATACTATAGTTCTAATCTTCAAAACCTCAAATGCCAGAGATGGACTCATCCAATTTGTCGAACACCGGTGGTATTAACATAGAACCATTAATCAACATGAGTCTGAAAGTTCCTCAGAATGAAGGTAAAACATTTGCGTTGCTGACACACACAAATTAAAAGTACGTTTAACATGCAGTAAATTATAGGGAAACCTTTGTTGTAGTAAATTATGCGAGGCTCCAATATTCCTTGTAGACGGTCATGATGATATCTCTCTTTTCGCACCTCCATTATTCGAATTTATTCGATGGAACTTAACGGAAGCATTACGAAAAGCCGAGTACATATGAAATCTGAGGGGAAGAATCAACGCTGGACGATCACACCTCAAAGTAATACAGGAACAACTCGCGCGAACAGTTTGACATTCTTCATGCACTGACGCTTAAGATAGATATGATAAACCAATATGTGATAAACAATCTCTTTAAATATCAGAAGCAAACAAGTAAAATACCATTAAACTAATGCTGTTGAACCTCTTTTTACGCATTCGATCAAAATGACAAATTTGATTTTTTCCTTGTAGGAAATATTGCAAGGGGAAATGGAGAAGGACAAGGCTACTTAGAGATAGCGATGTTTGCTGCCTACGTCATCATATTCCTGGCCTCGCTATTAGGCAACTCCGTTATCATTCATATCATTCGAGCAGATAACTCCTTGAAGACCACAACAAATCGTTTGATAATGACCCAAGCATATGCAGATCTTTTAATGACATTCATAGAGCTTCCGTTTTCTATTTATCACAGAATAACGAATAGTTTATGGTTTGGAGGAGTTTTTGGTTTCATTACTTGCAAGATGACTCTGGCTGCTGTGTTTTCCGTACCACAATTTTCAGTATTGATGCTTGTCATGATTGCAGTTGACCGTTTCTATGCAGTACTTCTACCTTTGCGACAGTCACCTATATCAAAACATTTGAAAAAAATTATTGCGATTCTCTTGTTATGGTCTTCTGCTTGGTCCCTTTCCTTTATCAATGCGAAGAACTTTATAAAAGCCAATAAATCACATTATTGTGATTTATCACTTCTGTTTAATAACTGGAATGAATTCAACATTACTTCTCTTGTTTCATGCATTGTAGTACCTCTTTTGATAATAGTAAATCTTTATGCGGCTGTGTGCTGGAAACTGTGGTCTCGTAAAGTTCCAGGAGAAGGAGAACATCAGATCAAAGCTCAAAGAATAGCAAAAAGAGTCACCCTAATGATGATTGTGGTAGTAGTATTATACATACTGTTCTGGTTTCCTTCGTTTGTAATCGGCGTCTTGCATTTTTTTAAATATGCGAAGTTGCGGGGAAAGTTACTCTTATTATTTATGTGGCTACCAACTTCCTATAGCGGCCTCAATCCTTACGTTTATCTCATATTCTGTCAAAACTTTCGCAAAAGCCTCAAAAAACTGTTCGGAAACTTCTTGCGACCCTTGTATAGTATTTCTCATCGCTCTCGTTCAGTAGAACTGCAGCAAATCTAAATTTCGTGCTCCATTACAACTAAACAAAACCGGCGCTGCGAAACTTTTACCATCCAATATGTTAATTAAATAGAGAGTGAAATAAAATGATATGATAACAAAGGTTTCGATCTTTGCTTCCCCAGATTTATCACTTCATAACAACTCGTGAATAACATCAGGTTTAAACCTTATGCTTGTATAGCCCTGCATTCACAGGTTTTTTTTTCAAATGAGTTTCCAGCGAAATGGCTTATTTTACCCATTGTAATCAAACCAAGATAAAATTCCAATAACACATATAATAATTATTAAAAAGTATCCCAATAGTAAATAAAACAGAGTGGATTAGACTGACTTACGGGGGAGCGAGTCGGGGTAAATGGAGGTGGTTTTAAGTGGATAGGGTTAAATTATGATGGGTTGCAATGAGGTATTGGAGTCGGGTAAATTAGCGTCGATCGAGATGTTGATGCTTCATTGGCCGTTTCGGTTTTTTTGTTTGTTTGTTTGTTTTTTTTCGGTTAACCTTGGGTTTTAACCCTTGTTTGAAAATCTCGGCTCGTTTTGAACATCAGAGTATAGAACTCAATCGAACTAAACAAAAAATTTGTGGTGATCTCGAGGATATTTATCACGAAGGTGAGTGATAAGCTGTTCAAGCAATTTTCACTCGGTCACTTCTCTTCAGACGAGATTTCCTGAGGTTAAAAAGAAACATTTGGATATTTTTTGCTCCAAAACTAAGGGTAACTTCGGCAACATTAACATCGTGTAGCGAATGTATCTGCAGTCGTGCTTGGATAACTTTCAAGTAGCTAAGACATCGTGTAGAAAACCTCTTGCAAATTTACAAAGTTTAAAACTGAAATGAATATCTCTTTCTGGGAGGTTACTATACTACAGCTGTCACCGCTAGATAGCGAAACTTAAGTGAAATACAGTTTAAGTTAGGGAGAGTAAGTCAACAGAACAGAAGAACGAAACCTTTCTTCTTGGGTTCAATATTAAAAAAACTGATTATCATTCAGGAAAGGAGATGAACGAATGTACGGAGGATTCGTCAACAAGGAATCTACGAATGACCCAATAAGGTGCCTGGAGAAATAATGAAAATGCTGTTATTGACGCCCAAAACGAGAGCAAGTATAAGGTCAAGACACATTCTCATTCCATTAATTAAGATGGGG
Organism: Pocillopora verrucosa; assembly: GCF_036669915.1. Lineage (NCBI taxonomy): Eukaryota > Metazoa > Cnidaria > Anthozoa > Scleractinia > Pocilloporidae > Pocillopora > Pocillopora verrucosa. Next base: position 14,200,238 of record NC_089315.1, on the reverse strand, counting down.
CTCATTGTTCAAAGCATAAACATAGAAAATTTTAAATTTTAATGGAAATTCACAAACATCTACAACTCATTTGATGATCTCATTATTTAGAGCTATATAAAGCTATGGTCACGACAGGCACCCGGAGAATCAGAATCAACGCCAGCTCCAAATTATAGCAACAGCAAGAAAGGTTACCCTGATGATGATCGCAATCGTTGTTTTATTCATTATTTGCTGGGTTCCTTATTATATATCGATGGCACTGATATATCTTGGCCTTGTGAAAGACAAGGCAGTTTTATTTTCAGTTTGGTTAGCGGTCTCTTACAGTGGCATTAATCCTTACGTTTATTTCGCCTTGAGTGCAAATTTTAGAAATGGATTGAAACATTTGTGTGGAAATATTCGTGTTTTTCCCTTTAGATCCGAGAGTATGGAGCTTCAAAAAATTTAACATTAATATATATATATATAAATTAATTCAAACACTTAGATTTAGTAATGGGAAATAAAGGATTGGATAGCAGTGTATTCCTTTTTCGAATAACGATTTCTCGACGATAAAATCCTGGCGGAGAACCTTGTAAGAAAAAAAGGAGGTGTATAATTGCTAGCTAACTTCCGGCTAAGGCTCTATCTTCTTAGTATAAACAGCGGAGTCAAAGCTGCCTGGCTCTTTGGTTGGGATGGACAACACTGATAAATTTTATTTAAAAAGGCTGGCGCAAGAGGACCGGAAAGGTTTACAATTCACCTCATTCAAATGTCAACGATAGATGGTCAAATTTAATTGAAATATACTTCCATCCGTAGATGACAAACAAACACGACAAAAGATTAGATGCCACCCTGTCATGGTCAATATCCTATTGTGCCTAATTTTATTTTCATTTATTTTCCTCATACAGAGGACTTTACATAGAAAATAAAGGGAAAAAGATTCATTTTAAGATTATTTTCATTTAACACTGAAATGTCAACACCTACACTGTGACTCATTTGATGACTTTCTGATAATATAATTATTTTCATATAAAGAATTAAAGTAATCAACCTTAATTTTCAAATACAAATTTCTCTTTAAAAATTACACCTGCTACATTCCCCTCTGTCATTTTTTTCTTGCTCAGAAGCAGAGAGGTTTGTTTTCAACAATGTTTACATTGTAGTAACTTAACGTTTCTCACTGGATTCCTAAATTCTCAAAATTCCATTTTTGAAAGAAAAGCGGCAGGCTTGAAGAAGCGGACACGATGTCTAATAACAAAAGCAACGACTTCAAAGTCAACTCTGCCTTAAAAAACAAGAGCGGAACACTAAGCATCAAGTTTGACATGTATGTAGTTCCTTTGATGTACGTTGGATATGGCATTATATTTCTGGTATCACTGTTTGGAAACTCTCTCATTATACACATAATACGAACTAATAGCGCGATGAAGACAGCAATAAACTACTTGGTCTTAAACCAAGCTTGCGCTGATCTTTTCTTCACAATCATGTGCTTCCTTAATGTTATTCGTGAGACTTCATATCAAGGATTGTGGTTTGGAGGAAATATAGGAAACATCACTTGCAAGCTATTTCTAGGAATCCTTTATGTCCTCACAGGTTTTTCCATTTGGCTGCTCGTAACAATTGCTGTTGATCGCCTTTACGCAATAACTCACCCGTTGCAAAGATCACCTATATCTCGAAACCTAAAAAAAGTAATACTAATACTATGGACATGGGCAATTGTTACCTCAATAAACATTTTTGATAAAACGGTCGTACAAAAGATTGAAGAATCTTATTTCTGCAAGGCATTAACGACTGTTCTCCGAAAAAGGTGGACAATATTTAATTTTCTCATATTTGCAATGAACGGTCTACTACCTTTGACCCTCTTAGCGTGTCTGTACACAAGAATATGCATTAAACTCTGGACACGCCAGGTACCAGGAGATGGAGCAAATCAGAATCAACAACGAGCAACAACTTTAGCTACAGCGTTTAAAGTTACCAGAATGATGATCGCTGTCTTCTCGTTATTTCTTGTTTGCTGGCTTCCATGGATTATAACAATGACCTTTTTTCTTTTTAGTCCTTTAGATTATGACCACTGGTTTATATTTCCTATGTGGTTAACCTTTGTTTACAGCGGACTTAATTCTTATGTATATTTTTCCTTCAGTTCAAATTTTAGACAAGGACTTAAACTCTTGCTTGCAAACATTTGTGCCATTCCTTTTCGATCCCAGAGCATAGAACTTCAACAAAATTAACGCAAATAATGACACACATCAAAGAAGTTCCAAGTTTTCTTTTTTTTTTCTTGGAGCAAACGAGAATACTAACTATGTCACAGTGATTTTCATAATATGCTATCCTCAGGGATGGATAAGATTCTCGACATATATTCTCGACATCCTAGGACAGCATATTTATGGCTTAAGTGACGTATGTTTCGATACTTGATGCAACTACACATAAGCTTTTCTAAGAAGGCGAATTGTTACAATTTGTTTTGATGATTTTGCGATGACATGGTCATTACATGTCTCTCTTTCTTATAGTACTATTTAAAACCAAAAACGCTGCGAATACCTAGGAGCTGAACAGTTTAGTTTAATTGTCAACGTTGGAAAACAATAAAAGCTCGAAACACATTTCCTCACATGCAATGCGGCCATCTGTAAACCAAATCAGTAGGTTTTGACCTTTAAAGCGTCCATTTAACTCCCCCGTGTTCAGTACCAGTAGATTGTTAATAATCTATAAGTACTTCCAATGACCTAACTAACATTTTCAGCCATTGAAAAGAGACTCCAATGGATTTAAAAAGTTTTTGTTCCCAAAAAATGGCGTTGAAAGCTTTCAGAAACTCCTTAGAAATAAGAAGATGGAGATATTAAAGGTTTCTGCAATTAAAAAAACAACAACGACAAAAGAAAAAAGCCAAGCGTTCCAAGGCATGATTAAAATGTAGAGTAAAAATTGCCTGTGTTGAGTTCCTTTAGTCTCTAGGCATTTCTCTGGGAAATTATTTTCAGGACGTGAGTCTTTTTCAAGTAACACCTTTAAGAGTTGTAAAGGAATAAAAAGGAAAAAGACAATCGAGTTTTAAAGGCGGCATTTGCTACCATTAATTTGGTCACGTTTAGTCTAGATAAATGTCAAACAAAGGAATGAACATCCTCACATCCATATTAATTTGTTTCTTTTATTTCTTTCAATGTCAATCGACATCTGTTCATCGTCTGAGTTCCCATTTTGCCATGGACAAATCTCCTTAGTTCACACGTGTAACTTTCCAACTTTACGCGACGAGAGGCCTTAAAGGTTTCCTTTAAAAACATTTAACGTATAAAATATGAACTTACGGGTGAAAGTAATCCCTATTTTCCCTCGACAAGATGCGATTGCACATAATTAGGACTTTTGCAAGACATAGGGTACGTGTTCATTTGATTCTAGCTTCATTGTGTTCTTATTTTGGAAGTGAGAGAATAAGGTGGTTTGGTGTAACCAAAAACAAAATAATAATCAGAGGAAAATAAACTGTTAAGAGGTTACAAGGCTTTTTCTTAGTAGAAAGACAAAGCAATAAAAAAAACTTCATTGGTAAAAGAAAACATTTAATACATATATTAAAAGATGAAATAAGTAGCGCAGTAATATAAACGACTTTAGGAGCTTTAATGAGGCCTGAAAAAATTTTACAATTTCTCGGATAATTTTGTCAGCCTCTTTTGAAAAATGCTTAGTTTGCATATGCCTTTGAGTTCATCAACTTCAATCAACTTCAGTACTGCACTCTATGCATTA